>NW_022436991.1:3173586-3238059 GCF_009761245.1 Sapajus apella | reverse complement strand
ACACACACACACACACACACACACACACACACACACACACACACACAAAGTGGGTGGTCAGAGGTTTTAAAGGGAAGTGTGGGGGCGTGCGCACACAGACAAGATGAAGTCAGAAAGAAAATCTGCCGCGGTCTCCAAACCTCGAGACTGGTTCATTTTTTTTCTCCTTGGTGCAAGTTTATGGCACTGCTAGAATCATCACTCAACAGAAGGGACCCCTTGCTTGGGCCAGCATCCATTCCAGTCCTGGTTCTGGCTATGGAAGGATGTCCAGAGGGTAGATCCAGGCTGGGAGCGGTGGCTCATGTCTGTAATCCCAGCACTTTGGGAGGCTGAGGCGGCAGATCCCTTGAGATCAGAAGTTCAAGACCAGCCTGGCCAAGATGGTGCAATGTGTTTTAGTTTCCACTAAAAATACAAAAATTACCCACGTGTCATGGCTCATCCCTATAATCCCAGCTACTCAGGAGGCTGAGGCAGGAGAAGTGCTTCAACCCAGAAAGTGGAGGCTGCAATGAGCGGAGATCATGCCACTGCGCTCCAGCCTGGATGACAGAGTGAGAATCCATCACAAAAAAAAAAAAAAAAAAAAAAAAAAAAAAGGCAGTTCCAGCAGGACATGGTGGCTCACACCTGTAATCTCAGCACTTTGGGAGGCCAAGGCGGGAGGAAGGCGTGAGTCCAGGAGTTCGAGACCAGCATGGGCAACACAGTGAGACCCCATCTCTACAAAAAATATAAAAATTAGCCCAGACTGGTGGTATGCACCTGCAGTCCCAGCTACTTACGAAGCTCAGTGAGGAGGACCAGCTGAGCCTGGGAGGCAGAGGTTGCAGTGAGCCATGTTTGCACCACCGCACTCCAGCCTGGACAACAGAGCCAGACCCTGTCTCAAAAACAAAAAAGAGAGAGGGGGTAGTTCTTTCCACTGTACTATCCATTCAGAACCTTGAGTCACGAGCAGGCTCCCCAGTGTCCCCACCCCATCAAACTCAGAAATCCCTGTCACTCCACACTCACCACCTGGTCCTTGGGGTGGCCCTAAAGCTGTTTGTTCAATGGGGATAAGGTATCATGTACTCTCCAGAAATGACACTGGCCTTTTTCATGGGTATCAAGCAGATTCTGAGCCTCTATCTTGCTGGTACCCAAAGATGTCACAACATCAACAGCTCCAGCCAACAGGTGTGCAGAGGAAAGGGGACACGGAGTTACCACCATGCAAGTGGCTCTACCGTCAGTGCTAGCTTGTGACACTGAAGGGACACCCTCATCAAAGGAGTCTCAGGGCCTTTTTCCTCCCTGACCCCATCCCTTTCCGGTGAAACGGCCAACAGGCAGGCAGGGCCCAAAAGGGAAGGAGGAGGGAGGAGGACGAACAGGGCCCAAGGCTGAGAACTGCCCTTAAGCAAATGAACAGGACATGGGGCTTCCAAGCAGAATCCCATCAGGAATTTGCCTGATGGGGAAACTGAGGCTGAGCTCAGAGATAATACAGGCTAGACATCTCTGCCTTGTGTCCAAGATACATTTCATGTTTTTAGCAGAAGTATCACTCTACTGCGCAGGCTAGAGTGCAGTGGTGCCATCATAGCTCACTGCAGCCTCAAACTCCTGGGCCCAAGCCATCCTCCCACGTCAGCATCCTGAGTACCTGGGATTACAGGCATATGCTACCATTCCTGGCTAACTTTTAATTTTTTTCTTTTTAAGATGGAGTTTCAATCTTGTTGCCCAAGCTGGAGTGCAATGGCGTGATCCCGGCTCACCGAAACCTCTGCCTCCCGGGTTCAAGCGATTCTCCTGCCTCAGCCTCCCAAGCACCTCCCGGGTTCAAGCGATTCTCCTGCCTCAGCCTCCCAAGCACCTCCCAGGTTCAAGCGATTCTCCTGCCTCAGCCTCCCAAGCAGCTGGGATTACACACATGTACCACCATGCCCAGCTAATAGTTTGTTTGTTTTTTTTTTTTCTGTAGAAATGAAGCCTTGCCACGTCCCCTAGGCTGGTCTCGAACTCCTGGCTTCAAGTGATCCTCTTGCCTTGGCCTCCCAAAGTGCTGGGATTACACCAAGAAAATTTAACATATGGAAATTTCAGAAACACCTCTGTGTGCCCCCCTGTTATTCACAAGAGTCACGGAGTCACCCATAACCCAGGGACCAGCAAGAATGGCAGGGACTACAGCCTGGCCCACTGAATACCCAACAGTTACTCAGAGTGAAGAGAAGACACAGATGATGGTCAACAGGCAGGGTATGAACAGGGGAATGAAAGGGGCTAAAAGAAAGGTGACAATGGGGTGGGGCGCAGTGGCTCACGCCTGTCATCCCAGCACTCTGGGAGGCCGAGGCAGGTGGATCACTTGAGGTCAGGAGTCCAAGACCAGCCTGGCCAACATGGCAAAACTCCGTCTCAACTAAAAATACAAAAATTATTTGGGCGTGATGGTGCATGTCTGTAATTCCAGCTACTTGGGAGGCTGAGGCAGGAGAATTGCTTGAACCTGAGAGGTGGAGGTTACAGTGAGCTGAGATCGTGCCATTGCACTCCAACCTGGGCAACCGAGAGAGACCTTATCTCAAAAAAAAAAAAAAAAAAGTTAAGATGGTGGAATTCTAAGGCAGGCCAAGTCTTTAAGAGCAGAAACTCTAAGACCCAGCCTCCTTGGTTCAAATCCCAACTCTGCCTGCTAGGCTGTGCAAACTGGGGTGAGTTGCCAAATGTCTCTCAGGTTTCCTCATCTGGAAAATGGGCCAACAATAGTACTTATACTTCAGAGGACTGCTGTGAGAATGTAGTGACCAAAATACACCCAGAACATTGGGTATGCAGATTATTATTATATAAAAGCGTAGCTGTCATTACAGAGGAGATTAAAACCAGGGAGGGGGTGACTTGCCCACAATCACACCAAGGCTTCACTGCGAGAGGCACGAGGACCCAGGCACAGACCTCATTACACCACAGGGGCCTGTTCTGTACCCACTACCTCCATGGCTTCACAGGTAGACATTCACTTGTTTGGCTAAATCCCCTACAGTCTGACCTTCCCACCCCTACCCCCAGTGTGGTAGACAGAATAATGCTCCCCGAAACTGTTCACAGCCTGATCCCTGGAAGCTCTGAATATGTGACCTTAGGTGGTAAAGAGAGACTTTGCCTATGTGATTAAGGATCTTGAGATGAGGGGGTTATTCTGGATTAACCAGAAAGGCCCAGTGTAATCACAAACGGCCTTATAAGAGAAAGGCAGAGGGGTTCGAGACCAGCCCTGGCCACATAGAGAGACCTCATCACCACAAAAATTACAAAGATTATCCGGGTGTGACAGCACACACTATGTCCCAGCTACTTGGGAGGCTGAGGAGGAAGGATGCTTCAGTCTGGGGGGTGAAGGCTGCAGCGAGCCGTGGCTGTACCACTGCACTCCAGCCTGGGCAACAGAGCAAGACGTCTGTCGGCTTTAAATGCAGAAGAAGCTGTTGGCTTTGAAGGGGTAGGAAGGGGCCACAAGCCAAGAAATGCAGGCAGCCTCTAGAAGCTCGGAAAGGCAAGACAGTGGATTTTCCCCTGAAGCCTCAGGAGCGCAGCCCAGCGGACACTGATTTTTGTTGTTGTTGAGACCAAGTCTCATTCTGTTGCCCAGGCTGGAGTATAGTGGCGTGATCTCAGTTCACTGCAGCCTCCGCCTCCCGGAGTCAAGAGATTCTCCTGCCGCAGCCTTCCAAGTAGCTGGGATTACAGGCACCCGCCACCATGCCCAGTTAACTTTTGTATTTTTGGTAGAGATGGAGTTTCACCATGTTGGCCAGGCTGGTCTCAAACTCTTGACCTCAAGTAATATGTCTACCTCGGCCTCCCAAAGTGCTGGAATTGCAGGCATGAGCCACTGTGCTCAGCAGACACACTGATTTTAATCTGGTGAGGCCCACTGTGGACTTCAGAACTGGAAGATACTACATTCATGTTATGTAGGCCACTGAGTTCAGGGTGATGCGTTAAAAAACTCAATCCAGGCCGGGTGCGGTGGCTCACGCCTGTAATCCCAGCACTTTGGGAGGCCAAGGCGGGCAGATCACGAGGTGAAGAGATCGAGACCATCCTGGCCAACATGGTGAAACCCCGTCTCTACTAAAAATACAAAAAAAAAAAAAAAAAACTCAATCCATCCAGTCTCATAGCTGGGTTGCCCAGATTCCCCACTGGCTCTGTAAACTCTCAATGCGCACCTTCCCCTTCCCACAGTGGGAGGCACCAGGCCGAGATCCGTCCCCCTCAACCTTCCACCTTATCCCAGGCATCTGTCCGCCTACCCTGGGCTCAGAAGCACCCTTCCTCCTCTGGCTCAGACTTCTCTTTAAGCTGGTGAATGTGGCCAGCCCTAGGAGGGGGCGGGTCCTGTGGTCTCTGGGAGGGACAGTGTCAAGACAATGTCCCCTCCTGCCAATCATGCCCTCTTGGCTGGCTCCTTTCCTGAGGTCTCCTAAATGGTTTAATCTTTCCAGGCACGGTGACTCACACGTGTAGTCCCAGCACTCTGGGAGGTGAGGCAGGAAGATCATTTCAATCCAAGAGTTCAAGACCAGCCTGAGCAAAATGGCAAAACTGTCTCTTTAAAAAAAAAAAAAGAAAAAAAAAACAGCAGCTGGGCGTGATAGCTCACGCCTATAATCCTAGCACTTTGGAGGCCAAGGCAGGCGGATCACCTGAAGTCGGGAGTTCAAGACCAGCCTGACCAACATGGTGAAACCCCGTCTTTAAAAAATAAAAGAACATCTGGGTGTGGTGGCTCACGCCTGTAATCCCAGTACTTTGGAGGCAGAGGCGGGTGGATCTTCTGAGGTCAGGAGTTCGAGACCAGCCTGACCAATATGGTGAAACCCCATCTCTACTAAAAATACAAAAATTAGCCAGGCACGGTGGTGTGCACCTGTAGTCCCGGCTACTGGGGAGGCTGAGACAAGAGAATTGCTTGAACCTGGGAAGGCGAGGTTGCAGCGAGTCGAGATCGCAGCACTGCACTCCAGCCTAGGCAACAGAGCGAGACTCCATCAAAAAAAAAAAAAAAATTAGCAGGATATGCTGGTGCATACCTGTAGTCCCAGCTACTCACAGGGCTGAGGTGGGAGAGTCACTTGAGCCCAGGAGTTTGAGGCTGCAGTGAGCTGTGATCACGCCACTATACTCCTGCCTGGGTGAAAGAGCAAGACCCTATCTCAAAAATAAACAAATAAATAAATAAACAAAAAAATCAAAGCAAAATGCCCCTCCTGCCTTAGCCTGGGTCCTTCGCCCCCCCAGTGACCTGCCTCTCCTCCAAGTCCACCCTCCCTGTCAAGACACTTCCTGTTCCCGTCCTGTTCCCCAGGGATGGAGGGTCTGCACAAGAGCCTGTGGCTGCCCCACCCCTCAACCTCAAATGCATCAAACTGACCACAGTCCTCCCCTAGACTGAGTCCTCCCCCGAGTCCTCATGCATGAGAAGATGCTGCAGTCCTCTTCAAAAGCAGGGAGATGCAGCTAAAACCACACACAGACATATGATCGGGCGAGAAGTCACATGACATCACACAGCTGCTGATGGGATGAGGCGAGAGGGCCTCTGTAGCCTTCTGCCCCCAAACCCACGGCCCCACGTAGTCATGAGAAAACCTGCCACAGGGTACCGGGCCAGCACTCCTCAAAACTGTCAAGGTCACAGAAAACAAGAAAGAAAGTCCAAGAAACTGTCAGAGACCAGAGGAGAATGAATAGAGAGGTGACAACTAAATACAACACAGAACCAGCACAGAGGGCCGGAAGCGGTGGCGCACGCCTGTAATCCCACCACTCTGGGAGTCCGAGGTGGGCAGATCACGAGGTCAGGAGTTCGAGATCAGCCTGACCAACATGGTGAAACCCCGGCTCTACTAAAAATACAAAAATTAGCCAGGCATGGTGGCACGCACCTGTCATCCCAGCTACTCAGGAGAGAGAATCACTTGAACCTGGGAGGCGGAGGTTGCAGTGAGCCGAGATCGCACCACTGCACTCCAGCCTGGGTGGCAGAGCGAGACTCCATCTCAAAAGAAACAAACCCCAGCACAGAAAAAGCGTAGTTGGAAAAACTGGCAACATCCAAATAAAGCCTGGAGTTTGGTAAACGGTAACGCTGTGGTGTCAGAGACTCAGTTGCCGCCAATGTCCCGAAGTGAAGCAGACACTGGGTGACTGCGTATGGACCTCTCTGTATTAATTGTACTAATTTTCTGCACATCTAAAGCTCTTTTTTCTTTTTGAGACAGGGTCTCATTCTGTCACCCAATCTGGTGTGCAGTGGTGCAATCCTGGCTCACTGCCACCTCTGCCTCCCGGGTTTAAGCAATTCTCATGCGTCAGCCCCCTGAGTAGCTGGGACTACAGGCACGCACCACGCCAAGGGTGCAGATCTGGGTCCAACGTGGATGGACACCCAGAAGCTGTGCACCTGTGTCCCGTGGGGCAGATGAGCACGGAGGGCCCGGAGAGAGAGGGCGTATTACAGGAGACTTCACACCATGAGGTGGGCGCCAGCGCCTGGGTTTATGAGGGACCCCACAAATGGGGTTTCTGTTTCAAAAACCAGCAGTCCAAGAGCAACTTGAAAACCCCCCTCAACTCCTGCCAAGAAGGAAAGTTCAGAGTCTAAATATAAGCTTCAAAACCTAGAATTCCAAGAGAGCCACCCACCACAGAAGTCACCCCAACAAGCTGTCGTCAGCGTAACACACATCAAAGGACTCACAGCCCACAGTCAAGGGTGTCTTCTCCCGAGAACACAATAAAACCCCAGTCTCCATAACTTCTGGTGTTGCATAACCCTGACCCACAGCCTCTGTAAACATCCCCCTGAAAAAAACTTAACCTTTATCTTTTCTTTTTTCTTTCTTAAATTGAATTCTGTTTTACAATCAGGGTCTCACTTTGTTGCCGAGGCTGCAGTGCAGTGGCGCCATCATAGCTCACTGCAGCCTCGAACTCCTGCGACCGAGTGATCCTCCCACTTCAGCCTCGCAAGCAACTGGGACTCCAGGCACACACCATCATGACTAGCTAGTTTTTTACCTTTTAAATTTTTGTAGAGATGGGATCTCACTATGTTGCCCAGGCTGGCCTCAAGTGATCTTCCCAAAAGCGCTGGGATTACAGGCATAAGCCACTGCACCCAGACTTAATCTTTTTCTAAAATCGATCCTGACCATGTGTGGTGGCTCACACCTGTAATCCCAACGCTTTGGGACACCAAGGCAGGTGAATCACTTGAGGTCAGGAGTTCGAGACCAGCCTGGCCAACAAAGTGAAACCCCATCTCTACAAAAAATACAAAAATTAGATGGGCATGGTGGTGGTATATGCCTGTAGTCCCAGCGACTTTGGAGGCTGAGGCAGGAGAATTGCTTGAACCTGGGAGACGGAGGTTACAATGAGCTGAGATCGCACCACTGCTCTCCGGCCTGGGCGACAGAGCAAGACTCTGTCTCTAAATTAATTAATTAAATCGATCCCATATTCCTCTCTGCTTACAAACTGACAAAAAAAAAAAAAAAAAAGAAAGGAAGAAAAGGAAAAATGGAAAGGAAAGGAGAAATAAAATGCTTGTATCTACATCTGTGGTTCTGCCTTGTCCCAGGGTAAGAAGAGTTCAACACGGGGCTGATGGCAGCTCCATCCCACCACCACGATTTGTTGCTTCAAAGCCTCTGAGGACTTGGACACCAGCAGAACCCAGTGTGCAAGAATTCAGTGTAAAGTAAGAGTTAACAGTTTCCTTGGGCGCCTCCTCTGAGTGAGGTAAACAGGGCAAGCCATCTGCTCTGGTGATAAATATCTACCTCATTTGGGAGTCTTTTATTTGCTTACTTCCTTCGTTCTGACCAAATTCCAGATGACTACAGGTAGTCTAACTGTCGTGTCTTTGAAAATTCCAGAAAACAGCAATCTTGCCTTTAGCAAGACTTACGGGTATCGTGGGAACGGGGTGGCGGCGGACATTACCTGCTACACGCGTTTCAGGGCTGTTTCACATCCCCTGGCGGACACCACATGATCTAGCCCTTGATGACATATGCCTTCCTCCTGTATCCTAATTGCTTCCTGTCTGCAAGTTAGGTTCTATTAATATTTCCCTAACTGGACCATATTACATTACCACCCCCCAGGGGAAGTGATAAGGTCTATATTTCTCCACCAGGCCTTGGGAAAGATATGCACAATTGACATCCTTGCAGAGCTGAAGCCTCCTGTGCCCACCCGGTACATCTATCCCATCCATGACTGGGGTATCTCTGGCATCAGCTCATTAGAAGTATCTTTTTTTTTGATACAGAGTCTCGCTCTGTCACCCAGGCTGGAGTACAATGACTCTATCTTGGCTCACTGCAACCTCAGCTTCCCAGGTTCAAGTGATTCCCCTGCATCAGCCTCCCAAGCAGCTATTACAGGCGCTCGCCACCACGCCCAGCTAATTTTTGTACTTTTAGTAAAGACAGGGTTTCCCCATGTTGGTCAAGCTGGTCTCAAACTCCTGACCTAAAGTGATGAGCCGGCCTCAGCCTCCCGAAGTGCTAGGATTATAGGTGTAAGCCATCGCACCCGGCCAGAAGTGTCCATTTTTTAAGTAAGACAACACAAATCTTCGTCACTTACAAATTCCAAATAATATGCGTAGATACTCCCCTTCCAGGAGATGCAATTTTATTTTATTTTTTGAGACAGAGTTTCACTTTGTCACCCAGGCTACAGTGCAGTGGTGCCATCATAGCTTACTGTATCCCCGCCCTCCTGGGCTGAAGCAATCCTCCTACCTCAGCCTCCCAAGTAGCTGTCACTGCAGGTGCCCATCAACAAGCCCAGCTACATTTCTAGTTTTTGGAGAGATGGGGTCTTGCTCATTCCACTCCTTCCAGGCTGGATTGCAGTGGCTTGATCAGAACTCATTGCAGACTTGAACTCCTGGGCTCAAGCAATCCTCCCACCTCACCCTCCTGAGTAGCCGGGACTACAGGTACGCGCCACCACGCCTAGCGATTTTTTTAAACTTTCCGTAGAGACGGAGGTCTCACTATGTTGTCCAGGCTGTTCTTAAACTCGTGGGTTCAAGCAATCCACCTGCCTCAGCCTCCAAAAGTGCTGGGATTACAGGCATGAGCCACGGTACCCGGCAGGAGGTGGAACTTAATCTCTCCCTTTGCTCTCCCGGCTGTGGGCTGGACTCTGTAACTCCCTTTCAAAGAACAGTCAATGAAAAGGGAAAGAGAGTAAACTCTAAGCGAGAAAACCCAGCAAATACCCCCTCTCAGACCTTGATATTAATTAACATCAGGAATACTTTACTCTCTCCCTTGATGTTACTACTTCACTCCCTCCCTTGATATTAACATCAGGAATGTCATGTGCATATCACGTGCCCTCCAATGTGACAGAATGAGATGGACACTTCACCTCCCTGGTCCTCTCCCAGGATCCAGAACCCACAACCCCAGTGTAATCATGAGAAAAACATCAGCAAACCCTGATTTGAGGGAAATTCTACAGAATCCCTCATCAGTACTCTTTAAAAAGTATCAAGGTCATGAAAAACAAAGCAAGGCTGAGAAATTAACACAGCCACGGAGGCTGAGGAGACAGGACAACTAAACGCAATGTGGGGCTGGGCGCAATGGCTCACGCCTGTAATCCCAGCTCTTTGGGAGGCCAAGGCAGGTGGATCACCAGAGATGAGGAGTTCAAGACCAGCCTGACCAACATGGCGAAACCCCATCTTTACTAAAAATACAAAAACCAGGTGGGTGTGGTGGTGCGTGCCTGTAATCCCAGCTACTTGGGAGGCCAAGGCAGATTGCTTGAACCCTGGAGGTGGAGGTTGCAGCTAGCTGAGATCGCACCATTGTACTCTAGCCTGGGCAACAAGAACGAGACTCCACCTCAATAATAAAATAAAATAAATAAATGCAATGTGGTACCCTGGCCCAGAAAAAAAGGACATCAGTGGGAGAACTGGGAACTCCAAATTAAGTCTAGAGTTTGGTGAACAGTAACATACCCACATCAGTTTCTTAGTTTGACAGATATACTGCGTGATGTATAAGATGTTAACACTAGGGAAAGCCAGGAACTGGGTGACGAACTCCTGTATTAACTTCGGAGCTTTCTTGCAAATCAAATATTATGCCAAAATTAAAAGTTTGTTTAAATACCTTCAGGGATCGAACTCATAAATGAGTCAAATAGGTGTTGGGGCTCAGGACATACCACCCCAAAATATGACTGTAGGAGAATAGAATAGATGACCTCAGGATCTACTTTTTTTTTTGAGACAGAGTCTCACTTTAATACCCAGGCTGGAGTGCAGTGGCGCCATCTCAGCTCACTGTAACCTCTGCCTCCCAGGGTCAGGCAATTCTCCTGCCTCAGCCTCCTGAGTAGCTGGGATTATAAGCATACATCACCACGCCCAGCTAATTTTGGTATTTTTAGTAGAGATGGGGTTTCACCATGTTGTTGAGGCTGGTCTCGAACTCCTGATCTCGTGATCCGCCCGCCACGACCTCCCAAAGTGCTGGGGTTACAGGCGTGAGCCACTGTACCCCGGCCAGGATCTATTTTTTTTTTTTGGCATATTTTGAACTGGTTATTCTGAGAAACTGCATACACAGGAGTAGCTCTGAAATGCTGTCCTTTGTCTACAGGTTGAGTATCCCAAATGTGAACATCCACAATCTAAAGCTTTTTGAACACAGACATGATGCTCAAAGGAAATGCTCATTGGAGCATTCTGGATTTGGGATTTTTGGACTAGAGACGCTGAACCAGTGAAGTAGAATGCAATATTCCAAAATTTGAAAAAAATCCAAAATCTCAAACATTTCCGGTCCCAAGCATTCAAAGAAGAGAAACTTGATCTATGTAAAAGAAAGTGACTATCATAGTAAGCTCATCAGCCAGGGAAGATCTTTTTTTTTTTTTTTTTTTTGAGACGGAGTTTCATTCTGTGGCCCAGGCTGGGGTGCAGTGGTGTGATGTCGGTTCACTGCAACCTCTGCCTCCTAGGTTCAAGCAATTCTCCTGCCTCAGCCTCACAAGTAGCTGGGATTATAGGTGCCCACCACCACACCCGGCTAAGATTTGTATTTTCAGTAGAGACCGGGTTTCAACATGTTGGCCAGGCTGGTCTCAAACTCCTAACCTCGTGATCCATCCTCCTTGGGCTCCCAACGTGCTAGGATTATAGGCATGAGCCACCGTACCCAGCTGGAAGATCTTAACTTAGGAGAGGAGACTGAAGGTTGACACCTGGTCACAAGCCATTACCTGTTCTTCTCAGGGCTACTCTGAGACACCTTTTATCATCCAAGAGACTTTTTATCTGCATAACAAGACAACTTGTGTTCACCATACATTTCTTCCCCTCACCCTTCCATAACCTATCACCTCTCTCTCCAGGGGCCCCAAGCCCCTATTCCTTTTTTTTTTTTTTTTTTTTTTTGAGACAGGGTCGTGGTCTGTCACCCAGGCTGGAGTGCAGTGGCACTATCTCAGCTCACTACAGCCTCAACCTCCCAGGTTCAAGCGATCCTCCTGCCTCAGCCTCCAGAGTGGCTGGGACTACAGGCATAAGCCACCATGCCTGGCTAATTTTTTTTTTTTTCTTTTTTTTTTGAAACAGTCTTGCTCTGTTGCCAGGCGCCATGCTAGAGTGCAGTGGCATGATCTCGGCTCACTGCAACCTCCACCTCCCAGGTTCAAGCAATTCTTCTGCCTCAGCCTCCCGAGTAGCTGGGACTACAGGCACACACCACCACACCCAGATAATTTTTGTATTTTTTAGCAGAGACGGGGTTTCACCATGTTGACCAGGATGGTTTCAATCTCTTGACCTCGTGATCCACCCGCCTCGGCCTCCCAAAGTGCTGGGATTACAGGCGTGAGCCACTGCGCCCGGCCAATTTTTGTATTTTCTGTAGAGACAAGGTTTTGCCATGTTGCCCAGGATGGTCTTGAGCTCTTTGGCTCAAGTAATCCGCCTGCCTTGTCCTCTCCAAATGCTGGGATTACAGGCATGAGCCACCAAGCCCAGACCCCTATTCCTTTTCTGTAGCTCAGGCACACTATATAAACTTCAGTCATCTGACCTTGCTTTGAGTTCCACTTTCTGTGGGACTCCACTATGTATGCATGGAATAAATCTGTATGTCTTTTCATCTGTAATCTGTCTGTCATCAGTTTATTTCATAGACTCAATTATGGTACCTTCAGAAGGCAGAAAGAAAGTCTTCCCTCTCCCCTACGCAGGCCAAGAGTAAAAAAAATTATAAGGTGAAATGGAATAGGCAGGTCTTACCCCAAAGCACTCAAGTTCAATTTAAAAAAACAAACAGTGAGTGCTTTGGGGTGAGGCTCATGCCTGTAACCCCAACACTTTGAGAGGCTACGATGGATGAACCACTCGACTCCAAGAGTTGGAGACCAGCCTGGCCAACAGGGTGAAACTCTGTCTACACACACACACACACACACACACACACACACACACACAAAATTAGTGTGGTGGCTGAGGTGGAAGGATGGGTTGAGCCTGGGAGGGGGGCTGAGGCTGCATGGAACTATGCTCACGCCACTGCACTCCAGCCGGGGCAACAGAGCAAGACCCTATTTAAAAATCAATCAATAAATAAAGTATATTTTGGTTAAATGCCAAAGATTAAGGAGGGAAAGTTTCTGATATTTCTAATTGATGAGATGAAAAATTAATTTAAAAAAAAAGCCAGGCACAGTGGCTCACACCTGTAATCCCAGCACTTTGGGAGGCCGAGGCGGGTGGATCACCTGAGGTTGGGAGTTTGAGACCAGTCTAACCACCATGGAGAAACCCCATCTTTATTAAAAATATGAAATTAGCCGGATGTGGTGGTGCATGCCTGTAATCCCAGTTACTCAGGAGGCTGACGCAGGAGAATCACTTCAACCCGGGAGGCGGAGGTTACGGTGAGCCACGATCACACCATTACACTTCAGCCTGGGCAACAAGAGCAAAACACCATCTCAAAAAAAAGATACCTAGGATTTCAGCAAAAGAACAGGTTTTGAAGGAACGTCCCAAACTCTGCCCAGCTGAATGCATATTTATGCCTGTCCACAAGCCTGCACTGCCTTCAAAAAGTATTTCACAACTTCCACAAAGGAAGGACAACAAAAATGAGCTCACAGAAGGTAAAGAACTGAGGCTGCTGGAAGTTAGAAAGGGGAAGGGAAGAGAGGATAGAGAGAGGTTGGCTAATAGATAGAAAGTTACAGTTCCGTGGGAGGAGTGACTTCTGTTCCTAGAACTGTAGGGTGAGTATGGTTAACGATGATTCAGTGTTTATTTTCAAAAAACTCAAAGAGAGAATTCTGAAAGTTCACAACACAAAGAAATGATAAGTGTTTGAGGCGATTAACATGCCAATTACCCTTTGATCAATTACACATTGGAGACATGTATGAAAATATCACTCTTTATCCCATAAATGTGTATGATTATTACGTGTCAACTAAAAATAAAAGAGAAAAATGGTCAATGGCTTTTTAAAGGGTTTGAAAATAAGAGCAAGATAGAGTGAAATATCTATTTCACTCACAACTGGAAAAAAAGAAAGAAAAAAAAAAAACTCCCCACAAAGCTTTAGCCACATGTGGGTGGTAAACTCTTCTAAAAATATATTCTCAAGCTATGTATAGAGCTGTTTCCTACATTTCGGTATCAGATCGACACAGAAAAGGGCAAGGCCTTCAGAAAGATAAAGCAGCTTTTTAACCACCAACTTAATCCTCGAAGATCAATTCTTCCAGGAAGAAAAAGGAGAAAAATTCAATTCTGCTCCGATCTCCACCTCCCAGCCTCCAAAAAGAAACACTAAGCTAGGTCCATGAATATGTATATTGCAGAAATGACCCCAGAATAAAAAAGGGATTCCTTAGGCAAAAGAAGGGCACTCACATGCAAATTGTCAGGTCTCCTAAGAAAACAGCCTAGTTTGTAAACAAGATAGAGAACCAGCTGCGAGGGTCAAAAAGGTCTGGTCTTTTAGGGTCTCCGGAGAAAATCGTTATTTCCAAAGTGGATCCTGACTATAATCAACCCTCAGAAACTATCCAAATTGCACACTTATTACATTTACTATTGCTTAAAAGTTTTAAACTAAGGACCGTCGACTGGCAGGTTTTAAACTACACCAATTCTGCAACGCAGTTTTTGCTGTCACAGAATTTAACCTGCATGTTATTCCTGTAAATGTCCAAGGTGAACGTTGCTTCTTAAGCCATAAATGGTAAGGAGGAAGGATTTAGACAAAAGGGGAAACCCGGACCACCAGCTCTCTTTGGGAAAGGAAGCGAGAAATTGGCCTTCGGTGATTTGATCCCAAACAAATTCCAATTTCAGTAGACCTCAGCAGAAGTACAGAAGCTCAGGGTGAAATATTTCAGAGAAATGTTTGCCAATTCCATCTTCTGAGCTCAGGCTGTTTCTGCAGGGTGGTATGTCCCACAAGTCAAAGATAAAGTTACCACAATCTCAAAGCCAGGTTCAAGTATAGCGTAACGACAAAGCACAGTGATTTGTGGGACGGAAAGTGACTCCATCGGGGGAGTTAGGCTGCTCCCCCACAATCAGAGTGGGCAATTTTCCTCTGGATTCTTGGTGAAACCACATCCCCCGTTTCCACATGAATGACAGTTTTTCATCAAACAGTGCAATGCGATCATTAATAAGGCTGAGACTGCATTAGGATACAAAATTGTATGAACCCTGATGACAATTTCATAGACAGCAGGCATAATGACAGGAGACAGAGGCTGCCAGAAAAGGCCAGCCAGTGGTAGGCGTTTCACTCTCACTACGAGATTATGCCTTTCTTCTTTATCTTTCACACCTTCTTTAGTATTTTTTTAAATAAAAAAATTTGACCTATCAGTGCATCATCTAGGAATAACCTCATGGATTCAAGGTTAAGTCAAGTCATCATTAAGCTCTTAAACTTACCTGTGGCACACGGTCAATTAATTCTAAGGCTCCATGAGCTAAATAGCTTAAATTCTCCAACGTTATTTTCTCTGGAGCCTCGGGCTCTGGATCCTGGTATATTAACTGCTACCTACTACAAGGTGAGCAGGGAAATTACCATCACATACATCCTCCAGAATAGTTCCTTTCTTGTGTTCATGCCTTAAGCTGTATGAAATTACACAATTCTCCTGAAATAACCTGTAGCCAAAGGACAAGTTCATTAACTTCAAAGCTGTGGTCACCTGTCTCCAGAGTGTCAGTCAAGACAGGCTCAAACAACAAGATAAAATTATGAGAACCCTGGAAAACGCCACTTGACCTCAAATAACAATTCTTAGGCAAGTAAGCATCAGTCAAGTTTAGAACAGGCTATGGGTGGCCAAACCCGCCAGCGATATGTCACAGAACTAAAGAAGCGTATGTACCTGAGAAACCGCCTCACCCATGGGGCTATTTTCACTGCTATAAAAATGAAAACAAATAGAGGACAAGTCACAGTGCCAAGAATCCAGGACTTCCTCTTGTAGATCCTCTTTTTTCCACCCTCGCTGTAGCTCTAGGGAAATTCCTCTTCATTGGGAGAAGTGTCAGTCACGGAAGGCACCAGCCCATTCTCAAAGTGCTATTATACATCTTTGAGCAGTGAGGATGGGTAATGTCAGCAAAACATGCACCGTTTAAATTCACTTAGGCTGGAAACGCCTTCCAGCTCCTTCCTCTCAGTGGATTTTTCCATTTACTGTCTTCAACCACCTGGGCTTGTCTGTACCTTCTCCACAGCTCTGCTGAGACCCTCCTGTTTGTTTGAACTATGTCCACATGTCCCTTCTGCCACATGTGCCCAGGCCCGTTTTTCCACAACTTTTTCTCACTTAGCTGCCTCCTTTCCACTGGTCTCAAGCCCTTTCCGGAGTTACAAGGGCATTAGCAAGCAAGAGCTTTTTCGCCTGTGTGTATTTCTACTTTCTATCCATTGCGTAAACCCCTCAGGACCAGGAGCCATTTCTTCTGCATCCTTTACATGGCAAGGGTAGCACTTTATTTCTCGGCAGCCAGCCCATAAAAGGAACCGAACTAACAAAGACAAACGTATTCACCAAAGACAGTGAATTACTTCAATTTTAGAGACAAGAAACTGGCCAGGTGTGGTGGCTTACGCCTGTAATCCCAGCACTTTGGGAAGCTGAAGCAGGTGGATCACTAGAGGTCAGAAGTTGGAAACCAGCCTGAAAAACATGGCGAAACCCTGTCTCTACTAAACATGCAAAAATTAGCTGGGCATGGTGGCACCCGCCTGTAATCCCAGCTATTTGGGAGGCTGAGGCAGGAGAATCACCTGAATCCCCGACGGGGTCGGGGGTGGGTTGCAGTGAGCCAAGATCACACCACTGCACTCTAGCCTGGGTGACAGAACAAGACTCTGTCTCAAAAAAAAAAAAGGAAGAAAGAAATTGATCCTACAACTTAGATCAATCACCCAGTCACTTAATCTGTGAAAACATTACAAAGATACTTTCTTAAACGTGAATAAAAGCATCTATTATTCATGCCTCCAAGTAACAGGAAAGAGGGAAGATGGACCTCCCTCACGGTAGATAGACAATTAAATGTTTCTTGGAGAGTGTGGTACGCATTTAGTTCCCAGAGCAAGGGCTGGTGGAGAAGAAAGCCAAGTGAAACATGGGTGTTATTCTATGCCAGGTAAAGCAAGTCACACGCCATCTAGATCCTGCTCCAACTGATAAAACCAAAACACTGGTGGAATTCCAGATACCAGCTTGCACTTCTCTCTGCAGGCATCTGGGTTAGTCCTAAATAGGAAGTCCTAAAAAGAGCCACTCTGAGAAGGCAGGGGGTGAGAGGGCAGATGAGGCAGCCAAGCACACATTACCGCAAATCATGACTTTAAAGAGGACCCCAACCTGGGCTTCAGGTCTTTGATCCAGCATCAGTTCACTAGGCCAAGAGGGAGTTATCCTCTCTGGGAAGATTGGTAAGAGCTTGGAAGGCTCCGTGGCTTCCAGAAACTGTAGATTTCCCAGTGACCACTGCCCAGTCCAACAGCCAGTGACATCAACTCCACTCTTGGGAAGTAGAAAACCAGTGAAGGTCCAACTAGCCTAGTCCCTGAAGCATGCCTGGCCCTTCCAGAACACACACCTTTTTCCTATCACCCTGATCCCGAAGAGCTTCGGGCAGACCACCAACTGACCACTTAGATCCACAGTGACGTGCAAAGCAAGGCGGGGAGGGTATTTGCCTAACTTGGCAGGGAGGAACGAGGTCCACTTCTGCCACCAGTCACCAGCTGGTCCCACCAACACCTAGCCAGCACCTGCGGTGGACGGTGAGCGGCGTCTGGGCCCAGAGCTGGGTGCCGTGAGCAGTGAAAGGACCCCTGCGCCCGCGGGGTGCCCACCTTACCCCACGGGGAGGGGCAGGGCCTGCGGACCACGCTCCGCTTCGCTCTCTAGTTTCACCTCCCCAGGATGTCCCAGGGCCTCGGGTGTCCGTCCCGGATCTTGCGGGCAACCCCCGGGGGCGGGCGAAGAAACGCGGATACCCGCGCCCGGAGAAGCCAAATGTATGCAAACAGCGTTCGGGAATTCGTTGGGGTTTTGTTTTGCTTTTGTTTCTGAAGCCCTGGGTGGTATTTCTGGAACTCTCAACCTGAGTCACTAGAGCGAATCGCGCCTTTTTCTGAAAAACCTCCTCTTGGGGAGGGGGACGCGGCGGGCCGCAAGGGGCGCGCGTTCGGGTGGAGGCCAGACGACCCCGCCACGCGCGATCCGGCCACTCCGGGGCGCAGGAACTGAACCCAACCGGAGACGCGGCCGCGACCAGCGCCGGGAGGACCGACCCCGCCCCGGCCGGGCCCCCACGCCCTCCGCCGCCGCTTGATGCCCGCGACCCGCCCCGCGCCGCCGGGGAGCTCCCTAGCCGAGGGTGCGGTGCCGGGGACCCCCGGCAGGTGCGGGCGCCACGGACCCCCCCGCTGTCCCTCGCTGCCCCCCGCGCCCCGCTCCCGGCCCGCGCCGCACTCACCGCCGCCCGCGCCGACTGTCGAGCCGGGAGGTCTGAGCTGGCAGCGCTGGCGCCCCGGGAAAAGGGCCGGGCGGCGGGGACGGGGGCGGGGGCTGGACCCGGCGGGGCGGAGCGCGGCCGGCTCGGGCTTCCGGCTTCTCCCGCCCCCGCGGCCGGCACCTGGGCCCCAGACCCGACCGAGGCCCCTTCCCTGCCTCACTCTGATCGCCCCCAAGCTCCACCCCACACCCCGCTCGCTCGCCACCCCGACGCCCCAAGTCTCACCCGCCAGACGCCTCGCGCCGCCCTCTCTCCCCCATCTCCGATTCTCCCCCTGCCTTTTGGTGCCAGCACCCCCGCCCCGCCCCCGACAGCCGGACCCTCCCTCCGGATATGCCGCTGGCGGCTCTCCCCACTCCCCCCTCACCACTTGCAGGCGGCGGGACCACCTACCTCGACCCCGGACCCCGCGCTGGGGCGCTCCCAGCCCTCTGGGGGGCGGCTCTTCTCTTCCTGTAACTCTACAGACGCGACCCGACAGCCCCAGACACTCCCTGTGCCTTCGGGCAAGTTACCCACTCTCTGAGCTCGGTTTCCTGTCGGCAAAATGGGCGCAATCGCAGTCCCCGTCTCGTAAGAGCGACTGGGAGTTAACTGGGAAGACGGGGGTGAAGTGTCAGCACGGGGTAGATGTTAGGTAAGACGTATCAGCTGCCTCTCGGCTCTGTGCCCCCAGGGTGGCCGGTGGCCCCACGTAGATCTTTCCCAGCCATCACTGAAAGTTCTGGAAATCAGTAGCTCCTGTTTCCACATCTGCCCCTAAATGGGTGCCATCTGCCCGTCTGCTTGGAGCCCCATCGGCCGGCTGCAGTGATAACAGCAGCCTGGATCCAGAAGGCTCTCTGGGAAATCATTAGAGGGAATTAAGAAGCATGCCTGGCTTTGAGAGTACACAGGGCGGGGAGATGGGCAGAACCCTGATGTGGCCATCCAGAGACAAACGCCTTTTGGACAGGGAGCTTCCGAGCCCCTCCGGTGCCCAAACCCCATGACTTTAACCTGAGATCTTCAAGATACTGAAGCCCAGATAGGGAGTGTGGTTTGTCCTGGGTCCCGCAGCAAAGTGTCCCCAGCCCCAAGTTCTTGCCACATTTCGCCATGTCCTCTGACGCGCCGCCCGCAGCTGTGGATGAGTTACCAAGATGGAGGGGATTTCAAAGTTCTCCCAGACATAGGAGGTTGCCACGTAGATGTTATTAGTGCGGGCAACCTTTTATTGCTTTTAAAACATGAACGGTGCGGGTGCGGTGGCTCATGCCTGTAGACCCAGCACTTTGGGAGGCCGAGGCTGGAGGATCGCCTGAGCCCAGGGGTTCAAGACCAGGTTGGACAACATAGTGAGACTCCATCTCTATAAAAAAAATTTTTTTTTAATTAGCTGGGATTGGTAGCAGGCATGTGCCTGCTACTGAGGAGGCTGACGTGGGAGGATTGCTTGAGCTCAGGAGGTTGAGGTTGTAGTGAGCTGTGATCAAGACATTGCACTCTAGCCTGGGTCGCAGAGCAAGACACTCTCTCTAAATAAATAAATAAAGGAAATTGGATTATGCCCAACCTCTGCCATTCTCCATTCCCATTATGCCCAACCTCTGCTATTCTCCATTCTCATGGCTTGCAAATGTAAGGGTTATTATCCTGACATTAAAACAGAACATCACAGACCATCGCTAGGCAGACATAACACCTTGGGAAAATCTCGCAGAGAAAAATGTTCAAGAAACATCCCTGTGTGAATGTTTTTCTTCCTTTCTCTCTCTACCTCCCTCCCACCCTTCTCTCCTTCCTGCCTTCCTTCCTTCCTCCCTCCCTCCCTTCCTTTCTTCCTTCTTTCCTTCCTTCCTGTAAAACACAGTAGCAAGCCTGAATTTTCTTCTGTCCTTTACTGAATACTACCACATCTTCATTTGTTTTTCTACTGCTGAGCAGCAACAAGAGGCGGCTTTGTGTTTTTATCCATCCTAACCACTTACCACAGCTGTGAGCTTGCAGTTATTTATGGGGAGAGCTATAAAACTGTAACTCTTTTCTTTGATCTCCCAAAAAACCACAGATTGAATCTCCAACCCAAGGCTCCCAACCAGGGGATAAAAGTGAACTGGGCCACATGATTATCTTGATAGACAGAAAAAAACATTTGTCAAAATCCAACAATGCTTTTATGATGTAAAAAAAAAAATACCCAAAATAGAAATAGAAGGGAATTTCCTCAACCTCAGGGCATCTATAAAAATCCCATAGAATATGACACACTTAATGATAAAAGACTGGATATTTTTCCCCCTAAGAATAGGAACAAGCCAAGGTGCCCACGCTGTCACTTCTGTCCAACATTGTCTTGGAGGTTATGGCCATTGCAATTAGGCAAGAAAAATAAAAGCATCCAAATTAAAAAGGATAAAGTGAAGCTATCTCTATTCACAGATGATTTCGTCCTGTATGTAAAAACCCTATAGAATGGACTGGATGCAGTGGCTCACGCCTGTAATCCAAGCACTTTGGGAATCCAAGGCAGGTGGATCATGAGGTCCGGAAGTCAAGAGCAGCCTGGCCAAGATGGTGAAGCCCCGTCTCTACTAAAAATACAAAAATGGCTGGGCGCAGTGGCTCACGCCTATAATCCCAGCACTTTGGGAGGCTGAGGCAGGTGGATCACAAGGTCAAGAGATCGAGACCATCCTGGTCAACATGGTGAAACCCCGTCTCTACTGAAAATACAAAAATTAGCTGGGCATGGTGGCGCGTGCCTGTAATCCCAGCTACTCGGGAGGCTGAGGCAGGAGAATTGCTTGAACCCGGGAAGCGGAGGTTGCAGTGAGCCGAGATCGCGCCATTGCACTCCAGCCTGGGCAACAAGAGCAAAACTCCATCTCAAAAAAACAAAAGAAAAAATACAAAAATTGGCCAGGCATGGTGGCGAACGCCTGTGATTCCAGATACTCGGGAGGCTGAGACAGAGAACTGCTTCAACCCAGGAGGCAGAGGTTGCAGTGAGCCAAGATTGCACCACTGCATTCCAGCCTGGGCGACAGAGCCAGAATCCATCTCAAAAAACAAACCAAAAAAAAAAAAAAAACAGAAAAAACCCTAACGAGTGTACAAAATACCTATTAGAGCTAATAAACCAGTCCAGCAAGGTTGTGGGATTTAAGATCAACATACAAAAATCACTTGCTTTATTTTTTATTTTTTTTTGAGACGGGGTCTCTGTCACCCAGGCTGAAGTACAGTGCCTCGATCACAGGTCACTGCAGCCTTGACGTCCTGAGCTCAGGCAATCCTCCCACCTCAGCCTCCTCAGTAGCTGAGACTACAGGCATATACCACCGTGCCTGGCTAATTTTTTTTGTAGTTTTTTGTACAGACAGGGTTTTGCAATGTTGCCCAGGCTGGTCGCAAACTCCTGGGCTCAAGCCACCCACCTGCCTGGGCCTCCCAAAGTGCTGGGATTACAGGTGTGAATCACCACACCCAGCCAATTGCATTTCTGTACACTAGCAATGAGCAATCCAAAAATGAAATTAAGAAAATAGTTGCATTTACAATAGCCTCAAAATGGCAGAAGCTGGGTAGGAGGCACACACCTGTGGTCCCAGCTACTCAAGAGGCTGAAGCAGGAGGATCCCCTTGAGCATGAGAGTTTGAATCCAGCCTGGGAAACATAGCAAGACCCCATTTCTTAAAAAAAAAAAAAAAAAAAAGAAAGAGAGAGAGAGAGACAATGTAATACTCAGGAAAACGTCTAACTAAGGAAGTTCAATACCTATACACTGAAAACTACAAAACATTGTTGGAAGGAAATTAAAGAAAACCTAAATAAATGGAAAGACATTCACGGATCAGCAGATTTAATATTGTTAAAGTAGTATATCAGTCAGAAATCTATCAGAGAAAGAGAGAAGATATATACATTTGCAGATGGTACCAGACTTAATGATGGTTCGGTGATTTTTTTTGGCTTTATGATGGTGATACACATTCAGAAGACACTGTACTTGAACTGCTCTTACAACCATTCTGGGGCTGTTGTTGTAGTTTTTGTTGTTTTTTGTTTTTGAGATGGTGTCTCGCTCTGTCACCCAGGCTGGAGTGCAGTGGCGTAATCGCGGCTCACTGTAACCTCCACCTCCTAGGTTCAAGCAATTCCCCTGCCTCAGCCTCCTGAGTAACTGGGACTACCGGTGCATGTCACCACATCCCGCTATTTTTTTTTATTTTTAGTAGAGACTGGGTTTCACCATGTTGGCCAGGATGGTCTCGATCTCTTGACCTCATGATCCGTCTGCCTTAGCCTCCCAAAGTGCTGGGATTCCAGGCATGCACCACCACGCCCGGCCACATGCATTCTGTTTTTAACTTTTAGTACAGTATTCAGTAAATTACATGAGATATTCAATATTTTATCATAATACAGGCTTTTAGATGTTACTGCCCAACTGTAAGCTTATGTATTGTTTTAAGTATGTTTAAGGTAGGCTAGGCTAACCTTTGAGCGTCAGGAGGTTACGTATTAGTAAATGCATTTTTTTTTTTTTTTTGAAGACACCGTTTCATTTTGTTGCCCAGACTGGAGTGCGATGGCTCACTGCAACCTCCACTTCCCGGGTTCAAGTGATTCTCATGCCTCAGCCTCCTGAGTATGGGATTACAGGGGGCACCACCATGCCTGGCTAATTTTTGTGTTTTTAGTGGAGATGGGGTTCCACCATGTTGGCCAGGCTGGTCTGGAACTCCTGACCTCAAGTGACCCACCCGTCTCAGCCTCCCAAAGGTCTGGGATTACAGGCATGAACCACCATTCCCAGCCTAAATGCATTTTCAACTTACAGTATTTTAAACCTACAATGGATTTATCAGGGCATAAGCCTGTCGTAAATTGAGGAGCATCTATCTATCTGTAGAGAGAGACAGAGACACAAAGAGAGATTTCAAGAAATTGACTTACACAATTGTGGGAGCTGGCAAGATCGAAATCTGTAGGGCAGGCTGGCCGACTGGAAACTCTTGGGCAGGAACTAAAGCTTCACCCATAGTGGGATTCTTCCAGTTATGCTTTTTATTTTTCGTTTAGAGAGGGTCTCATTCTGTCATCTAGGCTGCAATGCAGTGGCATGATCATGGCTTACTCTTACCTCGACCTCCTGGGCTCAAGTGATCCTCCCACTTCAGCCTCCCAAGTGGCTGAGACCACAGATGTGTACCACCACTCCTGGCTAATTTTTTTTTTTTAAGAGATGAGATCTCCCTATGTCTCCCAGGTGGTTTCGAACTCCTGGGCTCAAGTGATTCTCTCACCTCGGCCTCCCAAAGTGCTGTGATTACAGGCATGAGGCACCCTACCTGGCTACAGCTTTGCTATTAATGCCTTTCAATTGATTAATTAGGATCATTCGGATTACCAAGGATGGTCTCCTTTACTTAAAGTCAACTAAAATTAACCACATCTGCAAAATACTTCTACAGCAGCATCTAGATTGGTGCTTAGTCGAATAACTGGTACTATAGGCTAGCCAAGTTGATGTGTAAAAGTAATGATCACGAAGAGCAATACTTCCCAAGTTGATGTACAGATCCAATGTCATCTCTGGCTGTTGTTGTTTGTTTTGAGATGGAGTCTCGCTCTGTCACCGAGGCTGGAGTACAGTCATACGATCTTGGCTTACCGCAACCTCTGCCTCCTGGGTTCAAACGATTCTCCTGCCTCAGCCTCACAGGTAGCTGGGACTACAGGACCTACTGTTTCTGTTTGTTCACAGTTTGTTTTTGAGACAGAGTCTCACTCTGTTGCCCATGCTGGGGTATGTTAATGCCGTCATAGCTCGCTGCAGCCGCAAACTCCTGGGCTCAAGCAATCCCTCCCACTTCAGCCTCCAGAGTAGCTGGGACTACAGGAGCACACCACCACACCTGGCTAATTTTTACATCTTTTTGTACACATGTGGTCTCACTATGTTGCCCAGGCTGGTATTGAACTCCTGGGCTCAAGTGATCCTCCCACCTCCACCTCCCAAAGTGCTGGGATTATAGGCATGAGCCACTGCACCTGGCCCACACTTTCTGATTTTAAAACTTACTACAAAGCAACAGTAATCAAAGTATGTGGTTCTGCATAAGAATAGGCATATAAATCAATGAAATAAAATTGAGAGTTTACATATAAACCACAAATCCATGGTATATGGATGCCAAGACCATTGAATAAAGAGTCTTTTTTTTTTTTTTTTTTTGAGACGGAGTCTCACTCCATCACCCAGGTTGGAGCACAGTGGCATGATCTTGGCTCACTGCAACCTTCACCTCCCGAGTTCAAGTGATTCTCCTGCCTCAGCCTCCCAGATAGCTAGGATTACAGGCATGTACCCCCACATCTAGCTAATTTTTGTATTTTTAGTAGAGATAGTGTTTTGCTGTTTCGGGCAGGCTAGTATCAAACTCCTGACCTCAAGCAATCTGCCCACCTTGGCCTCCCAAAGTGCTGAAATAACAGGCGTGAGCCACCATGCCCAACTGAGAGTCTTTTTGACAAGTGGTGCTGAGACAACTAGATATGCATATGCGAAAGAATGAAGTTGGATCCCTACCTCACATCATATACACATGCTGGCTCACATAACTCTTAGAAGGAAACAACAGCATAAATCTTAATGATCTTGGATCTGGCAACAGTTTCATAAATATGGAAACAAATGCATAAGCAATGAAAAAAATAAATTGGACTTCATCAGAATGGAAAACTTTTGTGCATCAAAGGACACTATCAGGAGGGTAAAAAGACAACCCACAGAAGGGAAGAAAATGTTTGCAAATCATATATCTGATAAGGGTCTAGTATTCAGATTATATAAAAAACGTTTGCAACTCAACAATAAAAAGACAACACACAACCTAGTCTAAAAATGGGCACTGGGACCAGGTGCAGTGACTCACACCTGTAATTTCAGCACTTTGGGAGGCCGAGGCGGGCAGATCACAAGGTCAGAAGTTCAAAACCAGCCTGGCCAATATGGTGAAACCCTGTCTCTCCTAAAAATACAAAATTTAGCCAGGCATGGTGGTAGACGCCTGTGGTCCCAGCTACTAGGGAGGTGAGGTGGGAGGATCACCTGAGCCTGGGAGGTCAACACTGCAGTGAGTAGAGATCATGTCACTGCAGTCCACCCTGGATGACAGAACAAGAGCCTGTCTCCAAAAAAAAAAAAAAAAAAAAAAAAAGGTGGGGGGCAAAAGACTTGAATAGACCTTTCCCCAGAGAAAATATACAAATGTCCAAGTAGCATGTGAAAAGATGTGAGATATCACTAGTCAGCAAGGAAATGCAAATCAAAACCACAACGAGATACCTCTTCATAACCACTACGATAGCTACAAAAAAAGTTTTGCCCGGGCACAGTGGCTCACACCTGTAATCCCAGCACTTTGGAAGGCCGAGATGAGGAGATCATTTGAGGTCAGGAGTTGGATACCAGCCTGGCCAACATGGTGAAACCCTGTCTCAATTAAAAATACAAAAATTGGCCAGGTGTGGTGGCAGATGCCTGTAATTCTAACTACTCGGGAGGCTGAGGCAGGAGAATCGCTTGAATGCAGGAGGTGGAGGATGCAGTGAGCCGAGATTGCACCACTGCGCTCCAGCATGGGAGACAAGCGAAACTCCATCTCAAAATTAAAAAATTAATGGAAAATAAATATTGGGGAGGATGTGAAGAAACTGAAACCTTCCATTGCTGGTGGGAACGTAAAATGCTATAGTTACCGTTCCATTCCAAGGTTTATACACAAAAGAACTGAAAACAAGTACTTGAAAACTTGCATGAGAATGTTAATAGCATCACTCACTATTCGCAGTAGTCAAAAGGTAGAGATAACTCAGATGTCCATCGGTGAATGAATGTATAGACAAAATGTAATATATCTCTACCACGAGTATTGGCCATAAAAGAATTGAATGGCCGGGCGCGGTGGCTCAAGCCTGTAATCCCAGCACTTTGGGAGGCCGGGGCGGGTGGATCACGAGGTCAAGAGATCGAGACCATCCTGGTCAGCACGGTGAAACCCCGTCTCTACTAAAAATACAAAAAAATTAGCTGGGCATGGTGGCGTGTGCCTGTAATCCCAGCTACTCAGGAGGCTGAGGCAGGAGAATTGCCTGAACCCAGGAGGCGGAGGTTGCGGTGAGCCGAGATTGCGCCATTGCACTCCAGCCTGGGTAACAAGAGCGAAACTCCACCCCAAAAAAAAAAAAAAAAAAAGAAAGAATTGAATGATTTGGCCAGAAAAAGGAATGAAGTACTGATCCACAACACAGAAGGACCTCAAGCACATTTTATAAAATGAAAGAAACCAGACATCAAAAGCCACATGTCGTATGATTCCATTTACATGAAATGTTGAGAACAGGCAAATCGGTAGACAGAGAAAGTGAATCTGGGCTGAAAGGATCCGGGGGTGATCACCCAAGAGTATGAGGTTTCTTTTTAGGGTGATAACAATGTCCTGCTGGTTGCAGTGGCTCACGCCTGTAATCCCAGCACTTTGGGAGGCCGAGGTGGGCAGGCTGCTTGAGGGCAGGAGTTTGAGAGCAGCCTGGGTAACATGTCAAAACCCTGTCTGTACAAAAAAATACAAAATTAGCCGGGCATGATGACGAATGACTGTAGTCCCAGCTACTTGGAAGGCTGAAGTGGAGGATCGCTTGAGCCTGGGAGCAGAGGTTGCAGGGAGCCGAGGTGGTGCCACTGCACTCCAGCCTGGGTGACAGAGTGAGACCCTGTCTCAAAAAAAAAGATTCTGGAACTAGATATTGGTGGTGATTGCAAAACAGGACATGCCACTGAACTGTAAAGTTTAAAATAGTTAAAATGTTAAAATTTATTATGAGAATTGTATCTCAACTTTAAAAAAAAAGAAGTAAACCAGGCATCTATGCGGGCATAGCAGGAGGAGGTCAGGCAGGCCATGGTTTTATAGGACAATCAACAATACCCCAAGAATCACAGGGACCAAAAAGAAAGACGTTTTTCCTCCAGGTGTATTTGAAACTTCAGACATGAAGTGGCCAGAGAGGGAGAAACTGGTTTCCTAAAAGAATGCAGACTGTGATCCCACTTATTTTGTTACAAAGAAAAAAAATACATACATATCTGGAGGAAAAGTTTTTCAAGAAAAAAGAATGCTATAGGGGCCGGATATGGTGGCTCATGCCTGTAGTCCCAGCACTTTGGGAGGCCGAAGTGGGTGGATCACTTGATGACAGGATTTTGAGACCAGCATGGACAGCATAGTGAAACCCCCGTCTCTACTAAAAATACAAAAATTAGCCGGGCATGGTGGCGCAGCCTGTAATCCCAGCTACTCGGGAGGCTGAGGCAGGAGAATCATTTGAACCCGGGAGGCGGAGGCTGCAGTGAACTGAGATGATGGCACTGCACTCCAGCCTGGCAACACAGTGAGACTCTGTCTCAAAAAAAAAAAAAAAAAAAAATGCTATAAATAACTGTCCCTGAGTAATGGAAGTAGGGAATTTTTCGTCCTTTTGCTACTCTCCATTTTCTAATGTTTCAAGAAAAAACACAAGTTGGTTATTTAAAAAAACTAATTTCTGGCTAGGCACGGTGACTCACGCCTGTAATCCCAGCACTTTGGGAGGCCGAGGCAGGCGTATCACCCGAGGTCGGGAGTTCAAGACCAGCCTGACCAACATGGAGAAACCCTATCTCTACTAAAAATACAAAAAATTAGCCGGGCATGGTGGCAGGCGCCTGTAATCCCAGCTCCTCAGGAGGCTGAGGGGAGAATCACTTGAACCTGGGAGGCAGAGGTTGCGATGAACCGAGATCACGCCCTTGCACTCCAGCCTGGGCAACAAGAGTGAAACTCCGTTTCAAATAAAAAACTGATTTCCCAAAAAGGAACCCAGTTGCCAGTAAACAGTCCCCACTGACTGGTCTGCGTTACCCATTAACAAGGAATTCCGGTCACTCATGTTTCCACAACACCTTTCCATTGCCAAAGCATGCTTCCTACTGACATCACACACGCTTTATCCTGCAAAAGGCCCATGTACCAGGGATTCTTCCAGCTGCCTTATGCAGATGAGGCCAGGAGGCTTGCCTGGGGTTGCACCCCAACCCCGATCCTGGCTCAGTGGCCTGGCCCTGACCCTGGCCAGACCCCTTGTTTCTGCTGCTGCCAAGACGGAGCTGAAACGGGGTGAGCTCACGCGCAGAGGGAGGCTTTAAGGCGTGTTACTGGATCTAGCACGTAACTGTGCAGGATGCCCAGTTAATCTGAATCCCAGAGAAGCCGCACATGACTGTTTGTCATTTGTGTAAGTGTGTCCCAAATGCTGCAGATGTGTAATGTGTCCCCAGTAGTGCGTAAGACATACTTAAACTAAACAATCATTTGCTGTTTCTCTGGAATTCATGTGTACTAGGCATCCTGGATTCCATCTGGCAGTGCTCCCCTGAGATCCGCCTCTGCCGGGACAGGAGATACAAGTCGGCAGGTGGCCTGGCTCCAAGTCCATGGGCAGTTCCTGCTCATCGTCTGTGGGTGATGGCTCCTGCAGCGAGTGGCCCAGATAGAGGCCCAGGTGAGCTTCCCAGGCCCTGTAATTAATGGGTCAACCCTTCTCCTTGGGGCATGGGAGAGCATTCCAGAACTGGCTGGGCCTCCGTCTTCACCAGGGCCAGGAGAAGCATCCCAGCCGGATGGCAGGTGGGGCCTTTCCCACCTGCCCAGAGTGAGGCCCCAATTACCTGCTTCAGGACAGGGGCCCTGTAAACCACAGAGAGAGCATGTTCCCCAGATGGGAGGCCTGATCCCCTTAATGACACACAGTGCCCTCTTGGCTACAGGAATTGTGCTGCCTGCCTGTGTTTCTATTTAACAAAAAATACCCAGGTCATAGCAACTGGTCTCTGATGCGGAATGAACCCCCAAAGGAGGAGGAGGAGGAGGAGGAGGAGAAGGAGGAAGTAGGGGGAGGAGAGGGGTGGGGAAGGAGGAGCATGAGGAGGAGAAGGGGGAGGAACGGGAGGAGGGGGAGAGGAGGAAGAGGAGGACGGAGAGTAGAGGGGGAGGAGGAGAGGGAGGAGGGAGGAGAGGAGGAAAGAGAGAGGAGGAGGGAAAGGAGGGGGAAGAAACTGGGGAAGAGGGAGGAGGGTGAGAGGGAAGAGGAGAGGGCAGGGGGAGGGGGAGGGGGAAGAGAACAGGGGAGGGGGGAGAAAGAGGGGGAGGAGCAGTTGGGGGGAGGAGGGTGGGGAGGAGGAAGGAAGTGATGGGAACACAAGCTGAGTACCCACTGCGTGCTGGGCCCTGGAATGTCAAAACACTTTTGCATCCACCATCTCATTTTCTCCTTCCAGCAATCCAGCTGTTTTAGAGATTAGGCAGCTGAAGCCCAGACAGGTTAAGTAACGTGCCTCGAGGCACACAGCAAGAAGGTGACTAGAGGTGAAATTTGTACCAGGTCTGGCTGATTCCTGACGTCATCCGGCAGCTCTCTCACCCCCTTCAAGTGACGTCCCAGGAACCAAGCACCATTTCAGGAGCTAGAACTGGGGTAACAAGATAGGGGTCCCAACTCCCTTGGAGTTTATGTTCTGGTCAGGAGCAGGGGAGGAAAAATCCATAATAAACAAATACCCTGTGACTTCGGGGTCACCTACTGGCACTTTCTCTTCCTTGTAACCTCCAGGAAACACACGTTTTTGTGACACAGAAGCATTTCACTCTTTGAGCTCCATTCCACAACACAGTGGGGGTGTGGGGAGGGGATGGGCAGTGGAGGGTGGGTGGAATGTGAGTCACAGAATCATAGTCGTCTAACCAACAGTCACAGTCACATGGGCCACCAGTCACCACTCTCCCAGCAACCCTATAAGGGAAACACTGTCATCTCCACTTTACACGCTTGGCAATAGAGGCCCAGAGAGGTCAGGCATGTTGTCAAAGGTCACACAGCCAGCACATGGCAGCAGCAGGATTTGAACTCAAGCTGCCTGGCTCCAAGTCCATGCTTAGCCCTACATTCTAAGTTCTTGGAGCTTAGAATTTTCTGGATGGCCCAGACCTGTGACTTTCCGGCCACAGAACCTAAGCACCTTTCCTTCCAAAGGAAGCCTTAACTCAGAACAGAAACAAGCAGTTCTGTGTGGGGTGAGGCAAGTCCCTGCCCTCCGCAGTCTGAAGGAGAACCGTCTGCCCGCTTCCCCCGCTCCAGGCCCGTCGTTTTACAGCTGAGGCCCAGAAAGGGGCTGAGAAGCTGAAGGTCCACAGCCAGGCTGGAATTGGGACAAAACCTAGCACGGTTTTTTTGCTTTCTCTTTTCTACTTAGAGACAGGGTCTCGCGCTGTCACCCAGGCTGGAGTGCAGTGGCGCAATCTCAGCTCACTGCAGCGTCTACCTCCTGGGCACAGCGATCCTCCCGCCTCAGCCTCCCAAGTGGTTGGGACTACAGGCATGTGCCACCACACCCGGCTAATTTTTATTTTTTGGAGAGATGGGGTCTTGCTATGTTTCCCAGGCTAAACTTGAACTCCTGAGCTCAAGTGATCCTCCTGCCTTGGCCTCCCAAGGGAGGGGCTCGGATTACGGGCATGAGCCTCTGTGGCCGGCCAAACCCCAGCACTCAGGGTCTCCATGCGAGTTCCTCCCCTCCCTTGAGGCGTGCCCTGAGGCCTCACTGTTTCTGCAGGGCTGAGTCTTTTTCTTTGGCCCAGACCACTGGGCTTGCAAAGGACTTCCTTGTCTGGGGTTTTCTCCCAGATGCACTGTGACTGGGCTATTTCTGTGTTGCTTGGAATTTGAACCTCCTCATCAGTGTTAGTCCGTCATCTCGAGCACCTGGCAGGAGCCTCGGTGGCGCAAGGCGGGTGTCTCTTCCTGAGGCCAGAAGGGAAACACAGGTAGGGAGCCGTGCCTGTGTGTATCGGGAAGCCACAGGTTGCTGAACCTCCCCTGGGGTAACTGGGGCTTACGACACAGCCAGGCCCCCTTTAGTTTTAGGAAATGGTGAGAGAGGGCCGGGCGCGGTGGCTCAAGCCTGTAATCCCAGCACTTTGGGAGGTCGAGGCGGGCGGATCACGAGGTCAAGAGATGGAGACCATCCTGGTCAACATGGCGAAACCCCGTCACTACTAAAAATACAAAAAAAAAATTAGCTGGGCATGGTGGCACGTGCCTGTAATCCCAGCTACTCAGGAGGCTGAGGCAGGAGAATTGCCTGAACCCAGGAGGCGGAGGTTGCGGTGAGCCGAGATCGCGCCATTGCACTCCAGCCTGGGTAACAAGAGTGAAACTCCATCTCAAAAAAAAAAAAAAAAAAAAAGGAAATGGTGAGAGAAGCGGTAATCACGATGACTTGGCTTTAAGAGTTCCCTCTGGTCTCTTTCACAGCGACAAGACCTGAGCCAGCCCTTCCCTTTCAGAACCTCTGCTTTCCCCTCTCTCAGCTGCCCCCACCCCTCCCCGTGGTCACGACAATGAGATAAAGCAGCCTGAACCGCATGCCTCATTCGGCTGTTTTTTCTTTCTTTTTCTTTTCTTTTCTTTTTTTTTTTTTCTTTCTTTCTTTTTTTTTTTTTTGAGACAGAGTTTTGCTCTTGTTGCCCAGGCTGGAGTGCAATGGCACAATCTTGGCTCACTGCAACCTCCACCTCCTGGGTTCAAGCAATCTTCCTGCCTCAGCTTCCTGAGTGGTTGGGATTACAGGCACCGACATCAAGCCCAGCTAATTTTTGTATTTTTACTAGAGATGGGGTTTCACCATGTTGGCCAGGCTGGTTTTGAACTCCTGACCTCAGCTGATCTGCCCGCCTCTGCCTCCCAAAGTGCTGGGATACAGGCATGAGCCACCATGGCCTGGCCTTTTTTGGAGGGATGTGGGGGACAGAGTCTTGCACTGTCACCCAGGCCAGAGTGCAGTGGCGCAATCTCAGCTCACTGCAGCCTCTGCCTCCCAGGTTCCAACGATTCTCCAACGTCAGCCTCCGGGTAGCTGGGATTACAGGCACGCGCCACCATGCCTGGCTAATTTTTGTATTTTTAGTAGAGACAGGGCTTCACCATGTTGGCCAGGCTGGTCTCGAACTCCTGACCCCAGATGATTCACCCACCTCAGCCTCCCAAAGTGCTAGGATTACAGTCGTGAGTCATTCAGCTATTATGATGATGGTGTTGCTGTTGACTTTAAGCTCCCCTTCCAACCAAAACAAACCCTGCAAGGCCCATGAGTGGTCAGACATGTTGTCTTCTCATTTGCCATGCTTTCTTCTAAGTGGCCCCCACCCTTCACCTATTTGACACATACTGTGGGAAGTAGAAAAGTTCCTTTTTAAAGTTTCCTTTTTTGTTAAAGAATAAGTGTGCTCCGCTGGGCACAGTGGCTCATGCCTGTAATCCCAGCACTTTGGGAGGCCTAGGCAGTCAGATCATGAGGTCAGGAGTTCAAGACCAGCCTGGCCAATATGGTGAAATCCCATCTCTGCTAAAAATACAAAAATTAGCTGGGCGTGGTGGTGCACTGCTGTAGTCCCAGCTACTCAGGAGGCTGAGGCAGGAGAACCGCTTGAACCTGGGAGGCCGAGGTTGCAGTGAGCAGAGATCGTGCCACTGCACTCCAGCCTGGGCAACAAAGCAAGACTCTGTCTCAAAAAAAAAAAAAAAAAAAAAAAGAGAGAGAGGGACTAAGTGTGCTAATAACTTCGTTAAGCCCTATCCTATGTAGCTGTTAGACATGCCATGCTTACAGGCACGTAGTACATTCTTTGTCCTTGTACTTTAGCCAAGGTATCTGTGACCTGCTCACAGGCATGTCCCAGCCTTCCACTGCTTTTACTCGTTTAAAAAGTTTTAAGTTATTAGCCAATCAGGTTTTTGTTTAAATCATGGGGTTTGGCTCCAACCAATGGAGAACAGACACAGCAGTAAGGACGCCCCCAAATGTGGAAGGGATAAATTTATCTGTTTTCCTTTGTTCATTGTACTCTCGTGGCAAGATGGCTAGTGAGAGTCCCCTTCCTGCAGTCTAGGAAGTAAAAAGTTGTGTTGCTGAAAGATCCTTTGTCTCCATCCTAATTTTCTTTGTGGCACCGAGCATCTATTTCCAACATACACCTACCCTTTCCTAATTGGTTTTCTACACTGTGGTGCCCGCCTTTGAGGGGCATCTTCACTTTAACCTTTCTTGAATGCTCACAAACCAGTCAGCTCACACTCCCCATTCTGAGTCCATAAGAGACCCTGGACCCAGCCACAGGGGGAGAACTTTTCTGCTTTCAGATACGGGGACGAACGCTATGTCCCCTCTCCACTGAAAGCTGTTTTCATCACTCAGTAAAATTCTTCTCCGCCCTCCTCCTCCTTCAATGTCCTGCGTATCCTCATTCTTCTTGGGCGTGGTACAAGAGCTCAGTAAGTGCCAAAAGTGGATACAAGCTATAACACAGGCAAGCTGGGGCATACCAGTGTGGCTGAATGAGGTCTGGGCAGGGTATTGCCGACTAGGGGTCCCTGGCTTGTAAAGTGACAGAGAAGAAAAATCCTGCATCACTAGCACATGAATAAGTAAATAAAGAGAGGGCGATAGGGACAGGAATGGAATGGGGAGAATCTTGATTTTCCACCCTCCACCCTCCACTCCCGATTTTGCACCTGCCTCCAAACACAGGCAGCCCTCGAAACCCCATCCTGGGAATGTCACCAGAGGCCTCGATGTCTTGAGGGTTTCCACAAATCAGACGAATAAAACCGCTTCCCCTTCCACCTGCCCACCCTTTTGAGACAGAGATCATTCCCCCATCCCACCCCACTGGCCTCCCTCCTTCACCCTGAACACCTTCTTAGGGCCACCACAATTAGACCCTGAAATGTAGAGGAAACATTCGGGAAATCTCCAAGGGAAGGGCGCTTTCCAATTTTCTTCTGTCTCTGGGCCACATAGAGCAGGGGTAATGTTAGCTACTTGACCCAACCTCTTTCTGAACCAAGAATATCCTCTTTCTAAAACAATAATATTTTCTTAAAAATTGTGACTGGTTCCTACATGCAAACACAGTAGGAGCTGCTTTTGTTTATTAACTTTTTTGACACAGGGTCTCACTCTGTCACCCAGGCTGGAGTGCAGTGGTGTGATCACGGCTCACTGCAACCTCCACTTTCGGGGCTCAATCAATCCTCCCCTGCCTCAGCCTCCTGAGTAGACTACAGGCACCCAGCTAGTTTTTGTATTTTTTGTAGAGATGAGGTTTTACCATGTTGCCCACGCTGGTCTCAAACTCCTGGGCTCAAGTGATCTGCCTGCCTAGGCCTCCCAAGGTGTTGGGATTATAGGCGTGAACCACCATGCCTGGCTGGTGCTCGCTTTGCAGTCCAGAAATTCCATGCTGGGAATCTACCACAGGGATATTCTTGTTCCTGTGCATGGATGGGATGTCCTTCACAACCTCACTGGTGACAGCCCTAGCATGGAAACAATGCAAATGACTCAAGAGGGTTACACAAATACCTACAGAAGAACCACTCAATAAGATAACTCTGCCACTGGAGCCAGGTGCAGTGGCTCACACCTGTAATCCCAACACTTAGGGAGGCTGAGGCAGATGGATTGCCTGAGCTTACGAGTTCAAGATCATCCTGGCCAATATAGAGAAACCCCGTCTCACTGGGCACAGTGGCTCACGCCCATAATCCCAGCACTTTGGGAGGCCAAGGCGGGCAGATCATGAGGTCAGGAGTTTGAAACCAGCCTGGCCAATGTGGTGAGACCGTGTCTCTACTAAAAATAGAAAAATTAGCTGGGTGTTGTGGCACCAGCCAGTAATCCCAGCTACTCCTGAGGCTGAGGCACGAAAATTGCTTGAACCCGGGGGGCGGAGGTTGCAGTTAGCTGAGATTGCACCACTGTACTCCAGCCTGGCCAACAAGAGTGAAACTCTGTCTTTTAAAAAAAAAAAAGGGCTGGGCGCGGTGGCTCACGCCTGTAATCCCAGCACTTTGGGAGGCCGAGGTGGGTGGATCACGAGGTCAAGAGATCGAGACCATCCTGGTCAACATGGTGAAACCCCGTCTCTACTAAAAAAATACAAAAAATTAGCTGGGCATGGTGGCACGTGCCTGTAATCCCAGCTACTCAGGAGGCTGAGGCAGGAGAATTGCCTGAACCCAGGAGGCGGAGGTTGCGGTGAGCCACAATCGCGCCATTGCACTCCAGCCTGGGTAACAAGAGTGAAACTCCGTCTCAAAAAAAAAAATAAAAAATAAAAAAAAGAAGAAGAAGAAGAAAGAAAAGAAAAAGAAACCCTGTCTCTACTAAAAATACAAAAATTTAGCTGGGGGCGTGGTGGCGCATGGCTGTAGCGCCAGCTACTCGGGAGGCTGAGTCACAAGAATTGCTTGAGCCCGGAAGGTGGAGGTTGCAGTGAGCCGAGATTGTGCCACTGCACTCCAGCCTGGGCAACAGAGTGAGACCCTGTCTCAAAAATAAATAAATAAATAAGATACTCTGCCACTATTAAGGAGAAAGAGACCTACATGGGCTGTTATGGAAATGTTATGGAAAGCAGGCTGCTCAATTCTTCAATGCAAAAGCCAAGTTGCAGGATGGGGAGGCGTGAACAACTGGCCTCCAGTGTCACTATCCACAACAGCTGTCTGTCTGCAGGTCACACCTGCAGTGGAGCATGAAATCATGTGATTGGGTTATGACCAGCCACCTTCCCTTGTAAGTAAAATGTAATTGAAAGGAAAGGAATAGACTAGACAACTCCAGACGGTCACAAGTATCACTGAGTCACACTTCTGTTTTACTTATGAAATGAAGTCATGCTCTGTCACCCAGGCTGGAGTGCAGGGGCATGATCTCGGCTCACTGTAACCTTCACCTCCTGGGTTCAAGGGATTCTCCTGTCTCAGCCTCCCGCATAGCTGGGATTACAGGTGCCCCCACCACACCCAGCTAATTTTTTGTATTTTTAGTAGAGACAGGGTTTCATCATGTTGGGCAGGCTGGTCTCGAACTCCGAACCTCTGGTGATCCACCCGCCTTGGCTTCCCAAAGTGTTGGGATTACAGATATGAACTATCGCTACCGGCCCTATTTTACTTTTATACGAGTACCCATGTGCACCAGGTTATAAGATCTATTGTTCACTGTGGTTTGTTCTAATATACATACATAGAGAGAGAGAAAGCCTTAAAACGGAAACTTTCCAAAAGAAAGGACACAGGTGACTGACTCACGCCTGTCGTCTTGGAGCTTTGGGAAGCAGACAAAGGAAGGATTGCTTGAGTCCAGGAGTTCCACACCAACCCAGGGAGACCCCATCTCTACAAAAAAAAAGCAAAACAGAAAATGACCAGGGCGTGGTTGCTACTGTAGTCCCAGCTACTCAGGAGGCTGAGGTGAGAGGATCCCTTGAACCCAGGAGCCCGAGACTGCAGTGAGCCATGATCACACCACTGAACTCCAGCCTGGGCGATCTAAAAAATAAAATGATATAAATTTAAAAACAAAAGGAAAAAACACGAAACAGTAAAGGGTGCCTCCCTCTGAAGAGGAGGAGGGAGTTGCCGGCAGGAGCTTCATCTTATACAATTCTGTACTAATCGCGTGTTTCTTTTTAAACAATCAGCATGTATTGCTTTTGCAATAAAATAAAGACCTTTAAAATTCTTTTAGAAAAAATAAACTTCCCTGCCTCTGTCCCGGTATGGGCGCGGTGCTGTTTGAGCTGTCAGCAGGCTTTTGAGGTGAAACAGACCTAATCCCTGCCCCAGGGGCTCTGCCTCCCACGGGGTCTGAGGGCCTCCCTGCTTGTTTTCCAGGCATCCTTCTCTTTCCCTCCAGAAATCCAGGGGAACATCCAAAAAGGAAACACGTCTTGAGATGTCCGTCTTCATTTTCCGAAATGGAACAGGCGCTCCAGTTTTAGCATGGGAATGGCAGGAAACGCCCTGGGGGACACAGCTGCGTGGCGGGATTTCCTAGCAGAGGGAGCAATTCGGCAGCATCAGAAACGATTCGGAAAATCGGAAAATCCGCAGCCCCCATCCCAACCTGGCCATCTCAGCAGGCCTGCAATTGCATTTCCAGCTTAGCGGACAAAGAACTCTCAGAACTCCTTATAAACGCAGACTTAAGAATCCACTAGAGGCTGGGCGTGGTGACGTCTGCCTATAACTCCAGCACCTTGGGAGACTGAGGCAGGAGGATCACTGGAGCCCAGGTGTTTGAGACCAGCCTGGACAACATGGTAAGACCCTGGATGGGTAGGTGGTGATGTGAAATTTCAGTTCTATGTGTTTATTGTTCTAAACCAGCCAAACCCGTCCATGCCTACTCTAAACTGTGGAATATGCTTGGTGGAATTTAAGTTGGATCTACATTCACTGAAGGGAAAGAAATTCCCGCCGGGTGCGGTGGCTCAAGCCTATAATCCCAGTGTTTTGGGGGGCTGAGGTGGGCAGATCACCTGAGGTTGGGAGTTCAAGACCAGCCTGACCAACATGGAGAAACCCTGTCTCTACTAAAAATACAAAATTAGCCAGGCGTGGTGGTGCATGCCTGTAATCCCAGCTACTCAGGAGGCTGAGGCAGGAGAATCGCTTGAACACAGGAGGTGGAGATTGCAGTGAGCCGAGATCGCATCATTGCACTCCAGCCTGGGCAACACGAGTGAGACTCTGTCTCAAAAAAAAAAAAGAAAAAGAAAGAAAAGAAATTCCCAAGAGGTGACCTCTCATGAGCCCCTGTGAACCAAGTATTTCATATATCATTAGTTCATTTAGTCCTCATCAGGTCTCAATTAGTTGCATAGTTTTGTATCGTAAATATGTTGTTTAGATAGCAAAGGGCACTTATGTGCTGATGTAATTGGAAAGTCCATAGTAAGAACTTCAGGCATGGCTGAATCCAGGAACATAAATGCCATCGTCAAGAATCTCTCTCTCAGCCAGGTGTGATGGCTCACACTTATAATCCCAGCACTTTGGGAGGCCAAGGCAGAAGAATTGCTTGAGCCCAGGGGTTCAAGACCAGCCTGGGCAACAAGGCAAGACTCTGTCTTAAAAAAAAAAAAAAAAAGAATCCACTAGGCAGTGGCCACAGTTTCGTCACCTGGATGGCTTCCTATTATAAAATGTCACTGCAATAGATATTGCTGGGCACCTGGCTTTGCTTTTGGGTTTTGTTTTTTTTTTTGGGGGGGGGTTATTTCCTTTGGGCAAATTCCCAGAAATGTGATTGCTGATGAGAAAGCATAGACATTTCCAGGACCCGAAACACGGGGTCAAACTGCTTCCTGAAGAGGCTGGGACCCACCCACGCCTGCTCAAGGAACTGCCTGCTCAGGGTGATGAAGCCACTGTCATTGCGGTCACCTTTGGATGTGAAACATCTCTTCCCCTGTGTCGGGAAGTCAGAGCAATGCAGCAAAGAGCTGAACTTCATTTCCTAGTCCAGGAATCGACCAGGACCACTGTTGGATGTGGGACACTTGAGTGGTCCCTCACCCGTGCACAGGCCCTCAGGGCACCCAGGAACAGACTTTTCCTCTCTGTGCGTCTCTCCACTGTGTAAACAGGGAGCCCAAGCTCTCAGCATCCCCCCAGCCAGCTCTGGATGGACGATGGGCTGAATTACACAACGTGGACTTCACCAGTAGGGCTATGACAGGTGGCTGTGTCCCCCCGGGGAATGTGGCCCCTAGTATTCAATGGGGGGGACGTCACTCAGGTCTGGCTCTGTCTTCAGAGACCCCCATGAGGCCCGGGGTTCCTCCCAGGCGGGATCCTGCACACTTCCTGGAGGACTGGCGACGGAAAGGTGAGCAGCCAGCACTGCCCTGGGCGCTCCTCACAGTGTGGGGGTCCCCTCCCAGCCCCATGTCTCTCTCTACAGCCCAGGGCCGTGCAGGAGGGAGACTCCTAGGCAGGGGCCGCAAGGAAGGAAGGGAAGCAAAGGAGAAAGAAGGAAGCGAAGCAGAGAAAAGAGAAGAAAACAAACTGAGATGGGACAAGGAGTGAGAAGAGAGGAGGAAGTGAGAAAAAGAGACCAGCAGCCAGCCAGGTGTGGAGGCCAAGGCAGGAGGATCTCTGGAGGCCAGGAGTTCGAAGCTGCAGTGAGCTATGATTGCACCACTGCCCTCCAGCCTGGGCGACAGAGTGAAACCCTGTGTCTAAGACAGAGAGAAGCAGGAGAGTTACCATGAGAGCCCCCAGTGGGTTCTGGGAGCTTCTGAGAGCTTCTCATGCCACACGTTACCCTCACAACCACACCCCGAGGTACGTCCCGCTGTTCCCACTGGAAACTCATCAGCAGCTGCCTCTTTAGGATCAAGGCCAACCTCTCCCACGGCCTGCTCACAACCTGGCCTCCTGGGAACCTGGGCTCCCCAGTCTGCATTCTTCCTTCAAAGTGTTGCACACACAGGATTTGTGATTATTGATTTAGTTGAGGGATCCTTTTTTTTTTTTTTTTTTTGAGACAGAATCTCGCTCTTGTTACCCAGGCTGGAGTGCAATGGCTCCATCTTGGCTCACCGCAACCTGCACCTCCCAAGTTCAAGTGATTCTCCTGCCTTAGCCTCCTGAGTAGTTGGGATCACAGGCGCCCGCCACTACGCCTGGCTAATTTTTTGAATTTTTAGTAGAAACAGGGTTGGTTTAGTAGAGACCAACAACCCAGAAAAGTCTGTTCCTGGGTGCCCTGAGGGCCTGCGCACGGGTGAGGGACCACTCAAGTGTCCCACATCCCACGGTGGTCCTGCTCGATTCCTGGACTGTTGGTCAGGCTGGTCTGGAACTCCTGAGCTCAGGTGATCCACCTGCCTTGGCCTTCCAAAGTGCAGGGATTACATGTGTGAGCCACTGCGCCCGGCCAGGGGAATCCTTTTTGTTAAATGTATCGTGGACTATTGCTCTCATACACAGAGTAGGCGTGATAATCTGACGGCACTGACCTCTGCATCCTACTTACCATCTGGGCTATGCGATGCCATCTGTCCCACATGGCTCCCTCTGCCCCTGGATTTTTATGTTTTAATTTTTTGAGACAAGGTCTGGCTGTATCACCCAGGCTGGAGTGCAGTGGCACTGCAACTGCCACTCACGGGACAAGTAGATGCCAAAGCTGACACTTGGACCTGGGCCAGGCCAGTCACAGGGGGCAGACTGTGACCAGGGCCTTTCTGGTCTGCTGAGAGGACCAGCCACCTGGTGGGCGGCTCGCTGGACCTTGGCCCGGGTTCCCGAAGCATCATTTGTGGTCATCTCCCTTCTCCAGCAGCTCACTCCAACCTCAGACCTTTGGTTCGTCGTGAGGGGCCGCTGTTGCAAAGGCCACCATCACTAGGGGTCAGGGATAGGATGAGCTTTAAAGCTCTGAGTTCTGCAAAAACAGCACTAGAAGCCCAGCCGCTGGCCTGCCCGGGTCCTGAAGTCCGAGGGATCTGAGTTTGACCCCAGCTCTGCTGCATACTAGCTGTGTGACTCGAGGCAAGCTACACAGCCTCTCTGAGCTGCTGCCTCTGCCAGCACTAAGGTCAGCCCTGGGCACACACTTACTTCACTGAATTCCTTTTTCTTTTTTTTTTTTTTTTTGAGATGGAGTCTCACTCTGACGCCCAGGCTGGAGCGCCATGGCATAATCTTGGCTCATGCTACTTTCGTCACCAGGCTGGTGTTGAACTCCTGACCTCAGGTGATCTGCCCACCTCGGCCTCCCAAAGTGCTGGGATTATAGACGTCAGTCACCGTGCCCAGCCTTCAACTTAATTTTTTAAAGAGACAGTCTTGCTCTGTCGCCCAGGCTGGAATGTAATGGTGCCTTGACCTCCTGGGCTTGAGGGATTCCTCCGGCCTCAGCCTCCCCAGTACAGGTCCCCAGTGCAAACTCCGCCTCCTGGGTTCAAGCGATTCTCCCTCACCCTCCCAAGTAGCTGGGACTACAGGCGCCCACCACCACACCCAGCTAATTGTTTTTGTATTTTTAATAGAGATGGGGTTTTGTCATGTTGGCCAGGCTGGTTTTGAACTCCTGACCTCAGGTGATCCACTTGCCTCAGTCTCCCAGAGTGCTGGGATTACAAGTGTGAGCCACTGCACCTGGCCTACTTCGCTGAATTATTCCAACAACCTTATGAGTGAAGACTATTCCTGTCCTATTTTATGGATGAGGAAACTGAGTTCAGAGAGGTGTCAGGGGTGGTCCAAGGCCACACTGCCACTTAGGAGTAAATCTACATCCTCAACCCCGCCAGTCTGGCTCCAGAGCCACGGTTTCCATCGCTCTTCTGAACTGCCTGCAGTGTGGACCCTGCTTTCTGTTACCAAGTTGGGAAAGTAAACCCCCACACTCAGGGCAGCTGCCCAATGTATAGCCGCCTTGCCAAGCTGTCCTCAGGCTTGCATCAGAGGTTGCAATGTGACACTCACTATCTTGTTCCCTGCAGGGCTGTTATTGAGAACAGTGCTGTCTGCTCCAGCACGTTGCCTTGGCCTCTGTATGAGGGCCTGTAGGAGAAAAGCCCTTCATGCCCAAAAAGGCAGAACTTCCCTTAAGCTCTTAGTTTATTTTCAACTTTGGGTCAGTGAGAATCTTGAAATTAATTTTTTCTCTTTTTGCTCTGGCCACTAGGAAGCTCAGAGTCAAATGTAGGTCCCACTTCTGAAAGTAGTGCACTTTAATATGGGTATCATTTGGGGGGAAAAAAGTTCCTTCCTTTTGTTTTTTTTTGTTTTTTTTTTTTTTTTGACAGATCTCGCTTTGTCACCCAGCCGGGAGTGCAGTGGTACGATCTTGGCTCACTGTAACCTCTGCCTCCTGGGTTCAAGAAATTCTCCTGTCTCAGCCTCCTGAGTAGCTGGGACTAGAGGCATGTGCCACCAGGCCCAGCTAATTTTTGTATTTTATTTTATTTTTTTTTGAGACAGAGTTTCGCTCTTGTTACCCAGGCTGGAGTGCAATGGCGCGATCTCGGCTCACCGCAACCTCCGCCTCCTGGGTTCAGGCAATTCTCCTGCCTCAGCCTCCTGAGTAGCTGGGATTACAGGCACGCGCCACCATGCCCAGCTAATTTTTTGTAGTTTTAGTAGAGACCGGGTTTCACCATGTTGACCAGGATGGTTTCAATCTCTTGACCTCGTGATCCACCCGCCTCGGCCTCCCAAAGTGCTGGGATTACAGGCTTGAGCCACCGCGCCCGGCTAATTTTTGTATTTTTTAGTAGAGATGGGGTTTCACCACGTAAGCCAGGTTGGTCTCGAACTCCTGACCTCTGGTGATCCACCCACCTCAGCCTCCCAAAGTGCTGGGATCACGGGCATGAGCCACCGCGCTTGGTTGGCTCCTTATTGTTTTCTACCTCAACATCCTCATTTTAAAAATCCCATTGTTGTGTTGGTATCTTTGTAAGTTACCTGGATCCACCTTGGAAAAAAGGCAAGGCTTGTGATTGCAAAAAAAAACTAGTAACGCATGCACACATGAAAACTGAATAAATAACAGTAACATCACTAGACCAGGCTTCATCACTCTCAGCACTATTAATATCTGGGCCCAGATCATTCATTGTTATGGGAGTTTTCCTGTGCATCACTGAAACTTTGACACCGTCCCTCACCTCTCTCTAGAAACCAGTAGCACTCCTTCCTGCATCATGACATCCAAAGAAGTCTCCACATGACATCTCCAGATTTGTCCCCTGCGGCCAAATTCCCTCCCAGTTGAAAACCCCTGTCCCAGCTCCCCAAGGCAGATCATTGTGGTTTACAACAGTGAACGCCCTCAAGCAGGAGGCTGGCACTCAGCAGAAACAGCTGGCTGAAGAAATGAACTAATGTCTGCCCCAATACAACATTCCTTTCCAGGCTTCCAGGCCACAGAGCTCCTGCCACCTCAATTCTCCTAGCAGCCCCATGAGATCAGAATTAGATCCTTGCATCACAGAGAAACCCCATCGGGGTTCAGAGAGGCTGAGGGCATGGCCCAAGATCACACAGCAAGCACAACCCAGGGCAAAGAATCGAATGCAGAAAGACTTTGTGTGTGTGTGTGTGTGTGTGTGCACGCGCGCGCGCACGTGCGCACTCGCATGTGTGAGATGGAGTTTCACTCTTGTTGCCCAGTCTGGAGTGCAAGGGTGCAATCTCAGCTCACCGCAACCTCCCCCTACAGGGTTCAAGCAATTCTCCTGCCTCAGCCCCGAGAGGAGCTGGGATTACAGGCATGCGCCACCATGCCAGGCTACTTTTTGTATTTTTAGTAGAGACAAGGTTTCACCACGTTGATCAGGCCGGTCTCAAACTCCTGACCTTAGGTGATCCTCCCGCCCTGGCCTCCCAAAGTGCTGGGATTGCAGGCCTTAGTTGCCGCACCCGGCCCATAAAGACTTTTTATGGTGAGAAGAACAGGGAGCAGTGGGGAAAGAGGTGACCGTAGCTGGATCGGGAGGAATAAGTCAGATTCTACACAGGGGAGGCGAGGGGAGGGGAGGGGAGGGGGATTCCCAGGTGGGGAAATCACAGAGCCAGCAAAAGCCCATAGGCAGGAATTTAAGCTGCTTGCTTAAGAATCAACCCCCTCAAGGAGTTTGATGGCATCCCACCTCCCTATGACAAGAAAAAGCAGATGGTGGTTCCTGCTGCCCTCAAGGAAGGTGGCTCTGAAGCCTGCAAGAAAGTTTGCCTATCTGGGGAGCCTGGCTCACGAGGGTGGCTGGAAGTAAGTACCAGGCAGTGACGGCCGCCCTGGAGGAGAAGAGGGAAGAGAAAGCCATGATCCACTACTGGAGGAAGAAACGGACCGAGAAGAACGTGGAGAAGAAAACTGACAAAGACACAGAGGTCCTCAAGACTCATGGACTCCTGGTCTGAGCCCAGGAAAGAGTGTTAATCCCTCACGCTTGGCCTGGCCTGTGCTTCCTCCATCATCGCCCCGGAACATGCGGGACCCAGGGGCAGCGGCAGTCCAGCTGCCACAGGCAGCCTGGGACGTAGGAAGCTGGGAGCAAGGAAAGGATCTTCCTCACTGCCTTCCCAGGTGACTTGAAAGCACTTGGAGAATTGGCAGGGGAAATTTATCTATGACTAACAGGAAGAGCAAAAGTGAGCCGAACACTAACTGGAGGGCCCCCACCTTGTGAGTGGGGTGTCTGTTTAACTTTCCACCTGGTCACAGACTATACGGTGCAGCTGTTAGAATGTGCAAGCGCCTGGAGACAGTATGAGCTTCCTGCCATACAAAGGGTATTATTTTTATTTACTTATTTATTTGTTTATTGAAATAGGGTCTCGCTCTATTACCCAGGCTGGAGTGCGGTGGTGCGATCTCGGCTCACTGCAATCTCTGCCTCCGTGGTTCAAGCGATTCTCCTGCCTCAGCCTCCTGAGTCGCTGGGATTACAGGCGCCCACCACCACACCTGGCTAATTTTTGTGTATTTAATAGAGATGCGGGTTTTACTGTGTTGGTCAGGCTGGTCTCGAACTCCCGACCTCATGATCCGCCCACCTTGGCCTCCCAATGTGCTGGGATTACAGGCGTGAGCCAACCATCACACCACAAAGGGTATTTATAGAGGCACAGACAGGAAAGATGTGCAACCAAGGGGTTACAGGCATTGCCCGTGCTCCTCACCTGTATTTTGTAATCAGAATCAAATCAATTACTTTGAAAGAAAAATAAATAAAGAGTTGGCAATGCCCACGAGAATTGAAAACCTAAAAGTCCACATGAAACTACACAAATGCTGATAACAGCAACATTCTCAATAGCCAATGGTGGAAACACCGCAAATGTCCGTCAACAGGCAAGTGGATCAACAAAACCCGGTCTATCCGTACCGCAGAGTATTATTCAGCCATGAAGAGGAACAAAACCCCGAAACACGCTGCACTGTGGATGAACCTTTGTGGATGAACCTTGGAAACATTACACTGAGTGAGAGAACTCAGGTGCAAAAGACCACACGGGGCCAGGCGCCTGTATTCCCAGCACTTTGGGAGGCCTAGGCGGGTGGATCACCTGAGGTCAGGAGTTCAAGGCCAGCCTGGCCAACATGACGAAACCTTGTCTCTACTAAAAATACAAAAATTAGCTGGGTGTGGTGGTGCACGCCTGTAGTCCCAGCTACTCGGGAGGCTGAGGCACGAGAATCGCTTGAACTTAGGAGGCGGAGGTTGCAGTGAGCTGAGATTGTGCCACTGCACCCCAGCCTGGGCAACAGAATGAGACTCTGTGTCAAAAAAAACCAAAAACCAAAACCCACATGGTGTACAGTTCCACTGACGTGAAATGTCCAGAACAGGCAAATTCACAGAGACAGAAAGTGGATTCATGGTTGTAGTGCTCAGGGAACAAAGGAATTAGACAGTGACCGCTAAAGGGGATGAGTTTTCTTTTGGACAGAAGAAAACGTTCTGAAATTGACAATGGTGACAGTTGTACAATTCTATATACTAAAAGCCTTTGAATAGTATACTTTTTTTTTTTTGAGACAGAGTCTCACTCTATCGCCCAGGCTGGAGGGCACTGGTGAGATCTCGGCTCACTGCAACCTCCACCTCCCAGGTTCAAGCGATTCTCCCGCCTCGGCCTCCAGAGTAACTGGGATTACAGGCACACACCACCACATCCAGCTAATTTTGTATTTTTAGTAGAGTATTTTAGGTTTCGCCAGGTTAGCCAGGCTGGTCTCAAACTCTTGACCTCAAGTGATCCAACCGCTTCGGCCTCCCAAAGTGCTGGGATTACAAGCGTGAGCCACCGTGCCCGGCCTGAACGGTATACTTTAAATGGGTGAATTGTCTGGTATGCGAATTACATCTCCAAATGCTGCTGGGGAAAAAAATCGAGATGAAGGGAGTAAAGGACTCGGGCTGCAGGACTGGCTGTGCCACTTCCCGGCTATGTCCGTGGGCAAGTCACTTCACCTCCCAGAACCTCAGTGGCCCTCATCTGCTAGGCTTCAGAGGGGACACATGCAGGCAGTGCCTGCTGTTCCAGAGCTCATAAACAGTCGCCCCTGGCATGCCTCCTTTCTGCCCATTTGTCCGTCACACTCCAGAAGCCTCCAGAATGCATGCTGCAGGAATGGGGCAATTCCTTGAAATCTGAACTGAAAAGACAAGGCTCTCCTGGCCAGTGACAGAAACAAATCACTGCTGTCCAAGCCCGGGATGCTGGAACCACACCCCACCTTCTCGCTCCAGGCCCAGAGGTCCCGGCCTGCCATTTATGGTTTCAAGGCACCAAACGACTCCAGTGATTTGCAGAGGGTTTCCTATGGCCACCAATCTCTGCAGCCTTCGATCCTCCCCACCCTAGTCCCCACTGCTCCTGATGGCTTTGGGGGGCCCCAGGGAAGCACAGAGAAGCTGGGACTCACCCTGCAAAATAATCCAGCCCAGGAGGACTGGACGGTGGGGGACCCCACAAAGCAGCGAGTGTGTGAGCAGCTCCTCCGCACACAATGGCTCCTCAGAAACCTGTCCCAGGGGAAAACAGAGGAGCTCTATCGGCAAGGCCTAAGAAAGAAATGTCTGTCTCCTTTCAGGGCCTGCCCCCGCAGGCTCCAGGCCAAGAATTTCGGGCACAAGGTCTATTAAGTTTCTAAAATTATGCCTAGGTTGGAGGGCTGCTGGGGGTGAGGATCGCGGGAAAGGAAGTGGCGGCGGGCAGGCAGGAAATCTTTATTCTGGTCCCTCGAGCCCTAGCCTGCACGCTGGGCAGTGGGAAGGGAGCAGCGTGTCCCTCCAGGAGATGTCGGGTTGACTGGAGAAACAAAAGCTCTGCGCACAGGGCTTGGCAGCTCAATTGTCTTCCAACAGTGCCACGGTGCCTTCCCAAAGTGCTCAGGTTTTCCCCCGAGCAATGGGATGAAGCCCAATTTGAGCAGTAAATGAGAGGGGAAAAAAATCGTCCGGCGGTAACAATCTGGAAGTGGAAACAGGGTTGCTGTGTTGGGTTGTGCAGGTTGCACACTGCATTAATGCAGAAAGCACTCTTCTCAAGTATGGAGTCATGCTGTGTACAATCCAGACAACCATTCAAGGCAACCCGTAATGTACCAGAAGGGGGACCGTCTGGCTCATGGGAGCAAGCCTTCACTCTTGGGTAGGGCTGGGGAAATGTGGATCCGTGGCCAGTTTGGACATGGAAGACGGAGCAAGACCTCACTACAGTGTCAGTCCTAATTGAAACTCTTAGGACCACGCTCCCCCAGCTACCTTAAATCTAAGGGGTAGGAGGAGGGAGGAAAAGTCAAGGAGAAGGTGCCTAAAAGTCTGTGGGTTGGGCCGGGTGCACTAGCTCACGCCTGTAATCCCAGCACTTTCAGAGGCCGAGGCAGGCAGATACCTGAGGTCAGGAGTTCAAGACCAGCCTGGCCAACATGGTGAAACCCCATATATAAAAATATATATATATATATAAATTATACGGATGTGGTGGAGCACCTGTAATCCCAGCTACTGAGGAGGCTGAGGCAGAAGAATTGCTTGAACCCAGGAGGCAGAGGTTGCAGTAAGCCGAGATCGTGCCACTGCACTCCAGCCTGGGTGACAGAGCGAGACTCCATCAAAAAAAAAAAAAAAAAATCTGTGGGTCATCCTACCTCCCAGATGTATTTCCAGAAAAGATTCGGAGCATGGCCAGGTATGGTGGCTCGTGTCTATAATCTCAGCACTGTAGGAGGCTGAAGCAGGAGGATCACTTGAGGCTAGGAGTTCAAGACCAGCCTGGGCAACATAGTGAGACCCCCATCTCTTAAAAAAAAAAAACACTTTAGCCGGGCGTGGTGGCTCAAGCCTGTAATCCCAGCACTTTGGGAGGCTGAGGCGGGTGGATCACAAGGTCAAGAGATCGAGACCATCCTGGTCAACACGGTGAAACCCCGTCTCTACTAAAACTACAAAAAAATCAGCTGGGCATGGTGGCGCGTGTCTGTAGTCCCAGCTACTCAGGAGGCTGAGGCAGGGGAATTGCCTGAACTCAGGAGGCAGAGGTTGCGGTGAGCCGAGATCGCGCCATTGCACTCCAGCCTGGGTAACAAGAGTGAAACTCCCCCTCTCAAAAAAAAAAAAAAAAAAAAAGAAACACTTTAATTGCCCAGGCGTGGTGTCACAAGCCTGTAGCCTCAGCAACTCAGGAGGCTGAGCTGGGAGGAGGGATTGAGCCCAGGAGTTCGAGGCTGCAGTGAGTCATGACCACCGCACTCCACTCCAGCCTGGGCCACTGAACCACACCCTGTCTGCAATACATATATGTATATATGGCACCCAGTTAAATTCAAATGTCAGAGAAACATTGAACACTTTTTTAGCATAAGCATGTCCTAAATACAGCATGGGATATACTTATGCTAAGAAATCATTTGTTGTTTCTCTGACATTTCAATTTAACCAGGCATCCTGCATTTTTATTTGCCAAATCTACTAAAGCACATCCCTATGACAACACTGTTCACCACCCACCATCGCCTGGAAATGACTACTAAATCACAGCCAGTTGGGAGCAAATTTCCTCCAAGAATTTTTTTTTTTTCTTTCTTTTCTTTTTAGACAGAGTATCTCTCTGTCGCCCAGGCTGGAGTGTAATGGCACCATCTCGCCTCACTGCAGCCTCCGCCTCCTGGGTTCAAATGATTCTCCTGCCTCAGCCTCCTGAGTGGCTGGGATTACAGGCATGCACCACCATGCCTGGCTAATTTTTTTTGTATTTTTAGTAGAGACTGGGTTACACCATGTTGTCCAGGCTGGTCTCAAACTCCTGACCTCAGGTGATCTGCCTGCCTCAGCCTCCCAAATTGCTGGGATTACAGGCGTGTGCCACCATGCCTGGCCCTCCCAAGCCTTTTGACTGCTGTGCAGTCCCACAGGATATGAAGTGCGAGAGCAATCCCCATCCAAAGCAGCTTAGTGGCTTCCTTCCTTCCCCGGGGGATTTGAACTCACCACCCAGCCTGGCAAAGAGGGTTATGTGGCAGATCACAAGGTCAAGAGTTCAAGACCAGCCTGGCCAATATGGTGAAACCCTGTCTCTACCAAAAATATAAAAAATTAGCTTGGTGTGGTGCTTTGCACCTATAGTCCCAGCTTCTCCAGTGGCTGAGACAGGATAATTGCTTCAACCTAGGAGGCGGAGGTTGCAGTGAGCCAAGATTACACCACTGCACTCCAGCCTGGGTGGCAGAGCAAGACTCCGTCTCAAGAAAAAAAAAAAGACACAGCCATGTCATGGAGAGGGTGGAAACAGGGTCTCAAAGCCCAAGGATCCCCTGGCACTGCCCACGCCGCCAAAACTCAGGAGAGCCAACCATGTGCTAGGCTCGTGCCACTCAGATCTATAGCGGAGGGCTCTCCAGTGAGTCAGCCCAGGTTGCTTCCCAGCCCAGGGACTTCGTGACTCCTGGGAGCCGAGGTGGACTTTGGCTGCACTGTCCTCATCATTCCTGCCGCATGTGGCCACCTGGGGGGCAGCCTGGAGGGTTGGTGAAGAGATGTCTCCCTCCCTGGCCTGTCCTGGGCTCTCTGGAAGGCAGTGGAGAATGAGGAAGGAAGGGCCTTATTAGGCAACTCCCAGGAGGTTTCTGTGGGAATGGCTGTCTGACCTGGTGTGGGTCACCTGTGGTTACAGCAAACTGCATTGCATGCAGGCAGCGGGCAGTCAGGGCCAGCCCAGATCAGGACATTCAGCTGCACAGAGAACCCAGATGGAAAGTTACCAAGGTCTGGGCAGGAGCCCTCACAGAGACAGCAGACCTTCCCACTGCACTCCCAGCCCAGACCTGGCCACCCATAACCCCACCCCCTTCTCCCCTGACATCTCTGTTTGTCCATGTCCTTGAGAAGGGTGGAGGAACAAGGACAGGCTGAAAAGAGATGTTTGGAGGATGAGTCAGTCCTCTTGGGGAATGATTTTACTGTGGGGCCAAGCTTGGTTACAGCAGAAGCTATTGGGCACCATCTCGGGGCCTCCCGTGGACTTGTGGGTCCCCGTTGTGTCACCCTAAAATCTGACCTCCCAACCCTGCAAAAGCTGTCCTCGTGGGGCACAGCTGATGGCCTGGGGTGCCTCTTGATGGGCGAGGCCAGCCAGTCGGGTGCTTCACTCTAGCAGTTTGGGTTTTTTGTTTGCTTTTGGGGGGTTGTTTTAAATGGAATTTTGCTCTGTTGCCCAGGTCAGAGTGCAGTGGTGCAATCCTGACTCAATGCAATCTCCACCTCCTGGGTTCAAGCGATTCTCCTGCCTCAGCCTCCCAAGTAGCTGGGACTATAGACACCCACTACCACGCCTGGCTAGTTTTTGTGTTTTTAGTAGAGATGGGGTTTCCCCATGTTGACCAGGCTGGTCTCAAACTCCTGACCTCAAGATCACTCTAGCTTTTGTTTCCACTTCTGGATCCCCGAGGGATGGAGAGAGAGACGGGACACACACGTTGACACACACCAGAAGTCCTGGGTCACCTGCGGGATAAGCAATGCAGCCACCTGCGTTCTTATTCCCACGGCTGCTTTCTCTGACCATCTAGGCAATTCAGACACAACCGGGTCTGAGGACCCATACTGTATTGTTCCGCCTGTTTGGACGGGCCCCACCTCAAAGGCATTGGTGATTCAGTTTCCCCTAGGACCAACAACTCCTGGAGGGTGGGGCCCTGCTGATTCAAGCTGGGTTCCTAGGAGAGCTCCCAGAGGATGCGTGCAGTCAAGGAAGGCTTCCAGGAGGAAGTGGCTCTTGTTTAAGGCCAAGCCAGGTGAGAGAGGAGAAGGAAGGGTGTCATTGCAGGGACCACCAAGAGACAGAGGGTGTGGCGTGTGCCGGTTCGGTGGTTCACACTGGTGAAACTGAGGGCACAGAGGTGGCTGGGGAAAGCCTAGACAGAAAGGACATCTCAGAAACCAGGATCTGTACTCTAAGAGCCAGCCTCACCCTGCCACAAGTTGTCACATGACCAGGCAAGCCACTTCTGTCACTGAACGTTCATTTCCTTACCTCTAAAATGGAAACGACAGTCGCCATCAACACCTGTGCTCTGTGGGGTCCCTCTTCTCCCTGGCAGGCCCGGAGTTTTGGGCATTTGCACATGACCCATCTCATTCATTCCTAATAACACCAGTAAACAGCATAGCCATTATGCCCATTGCACAGATGGGGAAGCTGAGGCTTGTGCAGGCTCAGAAGGACTGTTCTCTCTCACTATCCTTTCTCCCTCCGACAGCTGCTGTGACAAATGACCACCCACTGGGTGGCTTAAAACAAGAGAAATTGATTGTCACAGTTCTGGAGACCAGAAGTAGAAAATCAAGGTGTCAGCACGCTGCTCCGTCTGGAGGCCTTTCTTTTCTTCTTCTGTTTTTTTAGACTCTTGTTGCCCAGGCTGGAGTGCAATGGCATGATCTTGGCTCTCTGCAACCTCCGCCTCCCGGGTTCAAGCGATTCTCCTGCCTCAGCCACCCAAATTGATGGGGTTATAGGCATACGCCACCATGCCTGGCTAATTTTTGTATTTTTTGTAGAGATGGGGTTTTCCATGTTGCTCAGCTTGGACTTGAACTCTCGACCTCAGGTGATCCACCCACCTGGCCTCTCAAAGTGCTGAGATTACAGGCGTGAGCCATCTCGCCTGGACTTTTTCTTTTTTTTCTTTTTGAGACAGAGTCTCACTCTGTCCCCCAGGCTGGAGTGCAGTGGCATGATCTTGACTCACTGCAACCTCAGCCTCCCCAGTTTAAACAATTCTCCTGCCTCAGTCTCCCAAGTAGCTAAGATTACAGGTACATGCCACTAGGGTCTTATACCAGAGTAAGACCCTGTCTAAAAAAAAAAAAAAAAAACAATCGGGGCACAGCGATTCACATCTGTAATCCCAGCACCTTGGGAGGCCAAGGCGGGCAGATCACTAGAGTTCAGGAGTTCAAGACCAGCCTGGCCAACATGGTGAAATCCTGTCTCTAATAAAAATATAAAAATTAGCCGAGTGTGGAGGCACATGCCTGTAATCCCAGACACTCAGGAGGCTGAGGCAGGAGAATCGCTTGATCCTGGGAGATGGAGGTTGCAGTGAGCCAAGATTGTGCCACTGCACTCCAGCCTGGGCAACAGAGCAAGACTCGGTCTCAAAAAAAAAAAAAAAAAAAGTGGGCCTTGGTAGCTCACGCCTGTAATCCCAGCACCTTGGGAGGCTGAGGCAGGCAGATAACAAAGTCAGGAGGCCGAGACCATCCTGGCCAACAGGGTGTAACCCATCTCTACTAACATACAAAAAATTAGCCAGGCGTGGTGGTGGGCACCTGTAGCCCCAGGTACTCTGGAGGGTGAGGCACAGGAATCGCTTGAACCTGGGAGGTGGAGGTTTCGGTGAGCCGAGATTGCGCCACTGCACTCCAGCCTGGCGACAGAGCAAGTCTCTATCTCAAAAAAGAAAAGACCTATGTGATATAATAAAAAATATCTATCTGGTCTTTGTCCCCTGTCACCCATACCTGGTACAGAGCTCCTAAAGCCCTGCACCTCCTTCCTGATTACAGTATCTTTCGTATGCTAATGAGACGGCTCAAGATGACTCAGTGTGGGGGGTACTTAGATAGCCTTGGAGTGCTTAGAGGGTTAGAGGGTTCAGTTCACCCCTCCTCACCTCTGGGAGGGGAGAGGGACTGGGAGTTTGGTCCAATCACCAACGGCCATGATTTAATCTATTGTGCCTACGTCATAAAACCTCAATAAGAACCACTAGATAGGGCTCTGGGAGTATCCAGGTTGGCAAGTACACCCACTTGCTGGAAGGTGGGGCACGCCAACTCCGCAGGGACAGCAGCACTACATTCAGGGATCTTTCAGGCCCTACCCTATGCTCTTCTGCATCTGACTGTTTGTATCTTTTATAATAAACTGTAATAGCGCTGGACACCACGGCTCCACTTGAAACCGCAGTGCTTTGGGAGGCTGAGGCAGGCAGATCACTGGAGGATGGGGATTTAAGACCAGCCTGGGCAACATAGCGAGACCTCGTCCCTACAAAAAAAAGTTTTAAAAAGTTAGCCAGGCATGTAGCGCATGGCTGTTGCACCAGCTAGTCAGGAGGCTGAGGTGGGAGGCCTGCTTGAGCCCAGGAGGTCGAGGCCGCAGTGAGCCATGATTCTGCCACTGCACTCCAGCTGTGGGTGACAGAGTGAGACCCTATCTCAACAAAACAAGAAAAAAAAAAAAAAAGAAAAGAAAGAAAGGGGCTTATGATGAATAACAAAAGATGTACTTACCTCTCATCTTTGTCACTCAGGAAATTACAAGGATCTCAGAAGCTCTGTCAGGTATCTGAGGCAAAGACCAAATACATATTTCCTATTGTACCACAATGTCACAGGCTACCCTCTGGCCTCTGAATACAGATCCCTTACAGCCAGATTATCATAAAAGCCAAAAGCTGCCCAGAGTGGGCCACATAGGAAAACCCCATCTCTACAAAAGTTCTTAAAAATGTACTGGGCATGGTGGTGCACAAGTGTGATCGCAACTGCTCGGGAGGCTGAGGCAGGAGGATCACCTAAGCCCAACAGGTTGAGGCTGCAGTGATCTGTGATCAAACCACTGCACTCGAACCTGGGCAACAGAGCAAGACTGTCAAAAAAAGAAAAAGAAGATGCCAGCAGGGCGAGGTGGCTCACGCCTGTAATCCCAGCACTTTGGGAGGCTGGCGCAGGCGAATCACCTGAGGTCAGGAGTTTGAGACCAGCCTCTACAATGTGGTGAAACCCCATCTCTACTAAAAATACAAAAATTAGCCAGGCACGGTGGCAGGCACCTGTAATCCCAGCTACTTGGGAAGCTGAGACGGGAGAATCGCTTGAACCCGGGAGGCAGAGGTGGCAGTGAGCCGAGATCATACCACTGCACGCCACCCTGGGCAAAAAAAAAGAGCCTCTTTCTGAAAAAAAAAAAAAAAAAAAAAAAATGTCCCCTAGGGTAAGGCTGCCCACGCTTGCTGGCTACCATTCTATCTTATCAAGTTCCAAACGCAGGGGCGGTGCTAGCAATATACTGCTTCACCTTTCAGGCATCCGGTGTCACTGAGCCAAGAGACAATGCCGTCTCTCAATCTAAGCCTTTTTGAAGGTGTTCATGTAATATTAAATGTCCTCCTTCCACAACCCATTTATTTATTGATTCATTCATTTTATTTATTTGAGACAGGGTCTTGCTCTGTCACGCAGGCTGGAGTGCAGTGGCTCGATCATAGCTCACTGCAGCCTCAAACCCCTGAGATCAAGCGATCCCCCCACCTCAGCCTCCCAAGCAGCTGGGACTACAGGTGCATGCCACCACAACTAGCTTAAAGAAGATTTTAAGCTTGTTGTTGTTTTGTTTTGTTTTGTTTTTTTTTCCGAGACAGAGTTTCACTCTTGTTACCCAGGCTGGAGTGCAATGGCGCGATCTCGGCTCACCGCAACCTCCGCCTCCTAGGTTCAGGCAATTCTCCTGCCTCAGCCTCCTGAGTAGCTGGGATTACAGGCACACACCACCATGCCAATTTTTTTTTGTATTTTTAGTAGAGACGGGGTTTCACCGTGTTGACCAGGATGGTCTCGATCTCTTGACCTCGTGATCCACCCGCCTCGGCCTCCCGAAGTGCTGGGATTACAGGCGTGAGCCACCGCGCCTGGCCTAGCTGGTTGTTTTTAAGCTGGTAAGTTTTTGAGCCAGTTTTTTTTTTCAGAGATGGGGTCTCACTATGTTGCCCAAGCTGGTCTCAAACACTGGGCTCAAGTGATCCTCCCCTTTCAACTGCTGGGATTACAGGCATGAGCCACTGCACCCGGCCATACCCTATGTTTGTATTCACTCTTTTACCCACAGCTATTTTTCTTTTTTCTCTCCATTTATGCTCAAACTTTTCCACCTTTGGAAGGGACATTCCGTTCTGCCACTGTGCTGGTCTAGGTGGCAATACTAGTCTCCCAGGTGCCGCTCCTGCCAAGGCGGCAGGAAAATCCTGAATTTGTAATTGGCCAGGCAGAAGTAGGGATAGCCTGGGGACACCATTGGCTCTGGTGTCTGAAACAGGAGCAGTCCCGTGGGACTGAGCCCTTCAACCCTGCAGTCTGCACTAACTTCGGGCAGCTTCTGTCGGAACTGAATTGAATTGTTGGACATAGAGTTGGTGTCAGAGAATCTGGAGAGGGTGTTTGATGGGCTCCCGTGTCAGGCCTCTAAGTCCAAGCCTGGCCATTACAGCCTCGGTGACCCACACGTACACCTCTGGATGGTCCCCAGGAGCCAGAAAGTCTAAAGTAACCAGGTGACCACAAAGAAAAGTGGAACAACTGGTTTCTGCCTCAACTGATTGCTCTCCCCCTGCAACCTACAACCATTGTTCCTGCTCAGCCTTGGGAAATTTCCCCCCTGGACATTGGGTTTCTCAGGACCCACACCCCTGTAGCCATGTAATTTACCGCACCCACCCCTCTGCTTGCAACTGATACCCCCCCACCCTTATGATCATGCCTGTTCATAAGAGATAACCCCTACCCTTGTGACCATGCATCCCGTGAGGCCCTCCCCCTGCCTAAAACAGATTACCGCCTTTAACTGACCACTTGGCCCAACCTACAAAACCAACTCCAACCACATCCCATCGCCCTCTGCTGACTCTCTCTACGGACCGAGCCTGCCCACGCCCTGGTGAATAAACAGCCATATTGCTCACACAAAGCCTGCCTGGAGGTCTCTTTACGCAAGAGACACATCTAACACCCGGGGCTTTCCTTGTGTGTGATGGGCTAATAGCAAGATGATTTTTCTCTAGCCACGGAGCCAGTGGCCATTGTCCCCGCCTCCCAGTGGGTGGAGCATTTCTGGGGATTGGGAGGGGCGCTTGGTAGACCTGCAAATTGAAAACCTAGCATTGCTGGGCTCAGAAGACACATCTCCACGTGGCATGATGAGGCAAAGACCAACACCCCAAGGACCGTAAATGTCACATGACCTACGTGCACTTCACCCTACGGCAAGAAGGTGTCAACTTAGCCCTCTTCAGGGGCCATGCAAGAGACAGAAACAGGACAAGTGAGCCGAGTGTAATTATCATAACCACAGGGCAGTCTTGGCTTATTTTCAATTTTCCCACCTTTTTATTCTTTTGCAGACAGTCTCAGTCTGTTGCCCAGGCTGGAGTGCAGTGGCATGATCATAGCTCACCACAGCCTTGACCTCCTGGGTTCAAACCATCCTCCTGCCTCAGCCTCCTGAGTAGCTGGAACCATAGGTACATGCCACCACATCTGGCTAATTGTTTTTATTTTTTCTTTTGTAGAGACGGGGTCCTGCTATGTTGCCCAGGCTGGTCTTAAACTCCTGGCCTCATGCGATCCTCCTGCCTTGACCTCTGATATGTTGGGATATCTGTCCCAGACTGCGTCTCATGTTGAAACGTAATCCACAACCGGGCGCGGTGGCTCAAGTCTGTAATCCTAGCACTTTGGGAAGCCAAGGTGGATGGATCACTTGAGGTCAGGAGTTTGAGACCAGGCTGGTCTACATGGTAAAACCCATCCCTATTAAAAATACCAAAAAAAAGGCCGGGCATGGTGGCTCACGCCTGTAATCCCAGCACTCTGGGAGGGCAAGGCGGGTGGATCACTTGAGGTCAGGAGTTTGAGACCAGTCTGGCCAACATAGTGAAACCCTGTCTCTATTTATAAAATATTTTTATTTATTTAAAAAAAAATTACACAAAAAAAATTAGCTGGGTGTCGTGGCAAGTACTTGTAATCCCAGCTGGTTAGGAGGCTGAGGCAGAGGAATCCCTGGAACCCGGGAGGCGGAGGCTGCAGTGAGCCAAGATTCCACCTCTGCACTCCAGCCTGTGTGATAGAGCAAGACTCTGTCTCAAAAAAAAAAAAAAGAAAGAAAAAAACAAATGTAATCCACAGTGTTGCAGATGGGGCCTGGTGGGAAGTCTTTGGATCATGGGGCAGATCCCCCATGAATGGGTTGGGCCATCCCCTTGGTGATGAGGAAGCTCTCACTCTGAGTTCACAGGAAATCTGGTTAAGAATGTAGCACTGGCCGGGCGCAGTGGCTCACACCTATAATCCCAGCACTTTGGGAGGCCGAGGCAGGTGGATCACCTGAAATTGGGAGTTCAAGACCAGGCTGACCAACATGGAGAAACCCTGTCTCTACTAAAAATACAAAATTAGCCGGGCGTGGTGGTGCAAACCTATAATCCCAGCTACGTGGGAGGCTGAGGCAGGCGAATAGCTTGAATCCGGGAGACAGAGTTTGCAGTGAACTGAGATCACACCACTGCACTCCAGCCTGGGTGACAGAATGAGACTCTGTCTCAAAAAAAAATAAATAAATAAGACTGCAGCACCTCTTCCCTACACTATCTCCTGCTTTTCACCAGGGGACATGCCTGCGCCCCCTTCATCTTCCACCATGACTGTAAGCTTCCTGAGGCCCCCCCAGAAGCAGAACAGATGCCAGCAGCACACTTCCTGTACAGCCTGCAGAGCCATGAGCCCAGTAAACCTCATTTCTTTGTAAATTACCCAGTCGCAGTATGTTTTTACAGCAACGCAAGAATGCCTAAAACAGCCTCCCAAAGCACTGGGATTACAGACGTGAGCCACCGTGGCCGGCCCACTTTCCCACTTTTGAAGGTGATATGGACAAAACAGGTCATTTCTATTCTGTGAGAGAAGAGGCAGCCCACGTATGACGTATTAGGAACTTATTCTCAGCCTCTGGTCAGGGAGACAGACAATAGGGAGTGGTGGGGACTGTGACAAACTGAAGGGCAAGGCCCCATGTAACAGGTGCAGCGGGCACTGCCACGATCCTGTCCACATCCGCTCGGCAGCTGTTGTTCCAGGTCATGTCAACACTGCAGGCTGGGCTCTCCATGTGTGACTTTCGTCTTTGAGACAGGGCCTCACTGTGTTGCTCAGGCTGGAGTGCAGTAGCGCCATCATGGTTCACTGCAGCCTCAACCTCCTGGGCTCAGGTGATCCTCCAACCTCAGCCTCCTGAGTAGCTGGACTACAGGCACGCTCCACCATACCCAGCTAATTTCTGCATTTTTTGCAGAGATGGAGTCTTGCTATGTAGCCCAAGTTGGTCTTGAACTCCTGGGCTCAGCAATCCTCCTGCCTCGGCCTCCCAAAGTGCTAGGATTGTAGGCATGAGCCACTGCTCCTGGCCCACCCATGACTTTCTACTTGAAGTTTTCTTCTTGGCCTACGTGCAGAGCAGACTGGTATTAACTCCCCCCAGAAGCAGCCCTACACAAAGGATAGACAGGAGTGGGAGGGAAATATCCCAGCCCCCCACCCCTCAGGAAGCACAACCCATGTGCTACACAGCCCCTCTGAAGTCCCCGGCAGGATGGACCCCAGCTGCCCACAAGCGTGGCCTGCTCCCTGACACCCTGTAGTATGTGTTGATTTCTTCCCTGCCCTGATTCTCTTCCCAGCTGCTTGTGAGTGCTTCCTGAGATCCCCTCCCTGGTAAACCACTGGCACCCAGATCCGAAGACCTGCTCTCAGAGCCTCTGGGGCAATACAAACTGTCACTGTAGCCCATTTTTGCTGGATTGGAAGGCAAGACATTCCCATTTCTTTTCAAAAGAAACCAAGATCCAGAGTTTCCTGTGAAACCTTCTAGGGTTCATCGCCTGCTCAAATTAAACAATGCAAACCAAAATAAAACAAAACGCGTCTGCAGGCCGGCTCCAGCTCTCGGCCTTGCCAATTCAGAGCTGTCGGCGCCGAGGCGGGCAGAGGCCGTGGGGAGGTTGTCAGAGGGTGTTCTTGGGAGACCCACAATGGCAGCCTGGTGGGGACAGCTCAGAGGAGGTGCCACCGGGAACCAGGAGGCGTGGCTTGCTCATGGGATCCCAGCTGAAAGCATCTGGACCTCCTGGCACAGCTGCCCTCAGGCTGTCAAGAGACCTGGAGTAAACATAGCCTGAACGCTTTCGCAAACATGCAGACTCCAAGCCGCCTGCAGCCTCCCCCTGCTCCCTGGGTGGGGAGATATTCCAAGACCCCTCCGCCGGTCTGTGCTCAGGCCCAGGAAAAACAAACCTCAGGCTCCTGGAGTCCCCCAGGGAAGAGCCAGGAGTCACGGGAGAGCCACTTCTAGAAAGCACACTTATGAACTTTACAATTCTCTGCAGATGGAAGAGGCTGTCTTACAGATTTCCACCTCCCTGCACAGGCCCCTTCTTTCCTCTTGCAGAGAAAACAAAAACGGCACCTCTTGAGATTGCTTTTGCACCATTTCACGAGGTTATTCAAAGCCATTGCTTTTCTGCTGTCTTTTCAGAATGTAAATTAAGAATACAAGGTGTTGGCCGGGCGCGGTGGCTCACGCCTGTAATCCCAGCACTTTGGGAGGCTGAGGCGGGTGGATAACGAGGTCAAGAGATCGAGACCCTCCTGGTCAACATGGTGAAACCCCGTCTCTACTAAAAATACAAAACATTAGCTGGGCATGGTGGCGCGTGCCTGTAATCCCAGCTACTCAGGAGGCTGAGGCAGGAGAATTGCCTGAACCCAGGAGGCGGAGGTTGCGGTGAGCCGAGATCGCGCCATTGCACTCCAGTCTGGGTAGCAAGAGTGAAACTCCGTCTCAAAAAAAAAAAAAAGAATACAAGATGTCATGAAGGATACTGGGGGGTAGGTGGTGGTGTGAAATTTCAGTTCTTTGTGTTTACTGTTCTAAACCAGCCAAACCCACCCATGCCTGCTCTAAACTGTGGAATATGCTTGATGGACATTAAGCTGGAGCAATATTCACTGAAGGGAAAGAAATTCCTGTGAGGTGACCTTTCGTGGGTCTCTCTCTGTGAACCAGGAATTTCATATATCATTAGTTCATTGAATCATCATCATGACCCAATTAGTTGTATAGTTTGTATAATGAATATATTTTTTAGATAGCAAAGGGAATTTATTTGCTCATATAGTTGGAAAGTCTGTGGTAAGGATTTCAGGTATGGTTGGATCCAGGAGCACAAATGCCATCATCAAGAATCCCTTGGGCCAGGCATGGTGGCTCACGCCTGTAATCTCAGCACTTCGGGAGGCCGAGGCAGGCAAGATCACGAGGTCAGGAGTTTGAGACCAGCCTGGCCAGCATGGTGAAATCCTGTCTCTACTAAAAACGCAAAAATTAGCCGGGCATGGTGGTGTGTGCCTGTAATCTCAGCTACTTGGGAGTCTAAGGCAGGAGAATCACTTGAACTCAGGAGGCAGAGATTATAGTAAACCGAGATCACACTACTGCACTCCAGCCTGTGCAACAAGAGTGAAACTCTGTCTCAAAAAAAAAAAGAAGAAGAAATAACAGATGCCTACCACAGTGGGGTATGTGAGAAGAATAAGTGAGTCCTGTACTTGCACAGCAAGACTGTTGTGACAGCTGCACAGGTTGTGCACTGCACATCTCTAGAGGGGCTCCATTTACGTTCACTGTCACCCTATGTTTACGGATTTATCATGACAAGTTTCCCACAGACTGCAGTTAAGCATCTTCAGAGAGGGAAGTGTAATTGACTGAAAATGAAAAACATGGCCACAGTATTGTGCAACTCTTCCTGTCAAGCGGTAGAGTCTGCTTCCTCACCCCTCAAATCTGGCCGGCCTCGAGACTTGCTTTGACCAATAGAATGTAGTGAAAGTGACATTACACATTTTGAGGCTAACCCGTAAGAGGCTTGGTTTCCACTGTGACCCTCCTGGAGTGCTGCCTGAGACAGCCCCATAAGACTACCCCATAAGGGCCGGGTGTGGTGGCTCACACCTATAAGCTCAGTACTTTGGGAGGCCGAGGCAGGAGGATCACGAGGTCAGGAGATCGAGACCAGCCTGGCCAACATGGTGAAACCGCATCTCTACTAAAATATAAAAAATTAGCCCGGTATGGTGGTGCAAGCCTGTAGTCCCAGCTACTTGGGAGGCTGAGGCAGGAGAATCCCTCGAACCCTGTAGGCGGAGGTTGCAGTGAGCTGAGATCGCGCCATTACATAGCAGCTTGGTGACAGAGCAAGAGTTTGTCTCAAAAAAAAAAAAAAAAGACTACCCCATAAGAAGGCAAACAGCCCCCAGGAGGGTGAGAGGCCACGTGAGGGAGACCCAAGGCACCCCACCCAACCAGCTCTGGACTGGAGGAGCCAGGAAGCTGAGACCAACTGCTGGGGTGAACTGTCCTGTGTCAACTCATTGAAGCTGAGAACTCAGGTTCCCAGAACTCCCTCCGCATGTGGTTCTGGTTAGAGTTGACCAAAAGAGGAACATGCATGAAATTTGGAGGGCGGAGATGAAGCAGCGGCCATGACTCTCTGAAGGTCAGCGTGAATGTGGTCAAGTGTGACGATGGTGTCTCCCGAGATCACTTCCCAAAAACCAATTTTTTTTTTTTTTTTGAGACAGGGTCTCACTCTGTTGCCCAGGCTGGAGTGTAGTGGTGCAATCTCAGCTCACTGCAGCCTCTGCCTCCAAGGTTCAAGCAATCCTCCCACATCAGCCTCCTAAGTAGCTGGGACTACAGGCACACACCACCACGTCCCAGCTGATTTATGCATTTTTAGTGGCAACAGGGTTTATTTATTTATTACTTATTTATTTTTGAGACAGAGTTTTGTTACTGTCACCAAGTTGGAGTGCAATGGTGTAACCTCGGCTCACTGCAACCTCTACCTCCGAGGTTTAAGCACTTCTCCTTCCTCAGTCTCCCCAGTTGCTGGGATTACAGGGGCTCACGACCACACCCAGCTAATTTTTTGTATTTTTAGTACAGATAGGGTTTCACCATAATGGCTAGGCTGGTCTAAAACTCCTGACCTCAGGTGACCCACCCACCTTGGCCTCCCAATACGCTGGGATTACAGGCGTGAGCCACCGTCGCCGGCTGAAAGTTCACTTCTTTAAGTCGGATAAAATTGGGATGAGCCCCGCCTTGCTACAGGGAGAAAGCCCTTGCCTCTCAGATGCCTACCTCCCCAGACATCCCCTGCCCAGCTTCTTTTTGTTTGTTTTTCAAGACAGGGTCTTGCTCTGTCACCCAAGTTGGAGTGCAGTGATGCAATCTTGACTCACCGCAGTCTCTACCTCCCGGTAGAGGATCCTCCCATCTCAGCCTCGAAAGTGGCTGAGACTACAGGCATGCATCACCACACGTGGCTATACAAGCTTCTTCCAGTCCGATCCCATCCTCCTAGGGACCCAGAAGTAGATGGCCTCTCTTACCTTTGCTGCAGAAGCATCCCTTCCTCCTAGCCCCACCCCAGACTCCAGGGGCTGTGTCAATCACGTGACCAAGGCTGGCCAGTGGCTACCCAGCATCTCCTCAGCCTCCGTGATTGCTCCAGTAATGGGCATGAGACCCATGCTGAGCCAATGACAATTAACCCCAAGACCCTTGCTGGAGCTCCTTCAATAAGATGAATTCTTTTTTTTTTTTTTGAGAGGGAGTCTCACTCTGTCACCCAGGCTAGAGGTGCGATCTTGGCTCACTGCAACCTCCGCCTCCCGGGTTCAAGCAATTCTCCTGCCTCAGCCTCTTGAGCAGCTGGGACTACAGGCGCGTGCCACCACGCCTAGCTAATTTTTATTTATTTTTTTTTTTTAGTAGACATGGAGTTTCACCATATTGGCCAGCCTGGTCTTGAACTCCTGACCTCATGATCCACCCGCCTCAGCCTCCCAAAGTGCTAGGATTACAGGCATGAGCCACCAAGCCCGGCCTGCCAATAAGATGAATTCTTTACAAGGTTGGAGAGGTGAAAGCCTGGAGCTGCCTGGCACCATCTCTGCCATCAGTAGGGCAAGCCAACTGGAGAATGAAGCCAACACAGAGAACAGCAGGGCGTGGAGATGGAGACAGATCCCCGACAGCGTGGTCTGAGCGTCTTCATCCAGCCAGGCCCCTTGCCCTCCCCGCTTCCAAGTGACACAATACATTCTGCAAACGCATAAGCCAATTCCAGTGGGATTCTGGTTTTTGCAGCATTCTGCTAATCTTCCTGACTCAGATACTAGACAGAAAAATACAAGACCTGAGTGTGGTGGCTCACACCTGTAATCCCAGCATTTTGGGAGGCTGAGATGGGTAGATCACCTGAGGTCAGGAGTTCGAGACCAGCCTGGCCAACATGGCGAAACCCCATCTTTACTAAAAATACAAAAATTAGCCATGTGGGAGTAGCCTCCCAGCTACTCTGGAGGCTGAGGCAGGAGAATTGCTTGAACCCGGGAGGTGGAGGTTGCAGTGAGCCAAGATTGTACCACTGCACTCCAGCCTGGGCAACGAGCAAGACTCCATCTCAAAAAATAAATAAACAGGCCTGGCGCAGTGGCTCAGGCCTGTAATTCTAGCACTTTGGGAGGCCAAGGTCGGGGGGATCATGAGGTCAGGAGATTGAGACCATCATGGCCAATGTGGTAAAACCCTGTCTCTACTAAAAATACGAAAGTTAGCTGGGTGTGGTGGTACATGCCTGTAATCCCAGCTACTGGAGAGGCTGAGACAGGAGAATCACTTGAACCCAGGAGGCGGAGATTGCAGTGAGCTGAGATCACCCTACTGCACTAAATAATACAATAATTAGGCCAGGTACAATGGCTTACGCCTGCAATCCCAGCACTTTGAGAGGCTGAGGCAGGTGTATCACCTGAGGTCAGGGGTTCGAGACCAGCCTGGCCAATGTGGTGAAAGTATTTTTTCATTTCATGTATTTTTATATTCTACTAAAAATACAAAAATTAGCTGGGTGTGATGGCACACGCCTATAATCCCAGCCACTCGAGAGGCTGAGGCAAAAGAATTGCTTGAACCTGGAAGGCAGAGATTGCAGTGACCCAAGATCACACCACTGCACTCCAGCCTGGCAACAGAGCAAGATTCTGTTTCTAAATAAATAAATAAAAATAAACAAATAAATACAAAAATTAGCCGGTGTAGTAGTGCATGCCTGTAGTCCCAGCTACTCGAGAGGCTGAGACAGGAAAATCAGTTGAACCCAGGAGGTGGAAGTTGCAGTGAGCTGAGATCGCTCCACTGCCCTCCAGCCTGGGCGACAGAGCAAGCGTCTGAGAAAAGAGGACAAGGTCTGTGGCTCTCCACTGGCCCAAGGCAAGCACAGTCCTGCGGAACACAAAGACACCTTTGCTCCTTGAGGGATTCAGAGGAAGGGAAGAATGCTTCCCATTCTGTTGTGATGAATCAATACCCAAATAAGACCCATGACTCATCCCAGCCCCAACCAGCCCTGAGGTGGTGGGGCCCCAGAGAACTCGCTCCACTTGGGGCTGCCCCAGATTTTCCA
>NW_022436991.1:3162228-3168586 GCF_009761245.1 Sapajus apella | reverse complement strand
CGTGGTGGTGTGCATCTGTAATCCCAGCTACTGGGTGGGGGTGGGGGGGTGGGGGATGCTGAGGCAGGAGAATCGCAGGAACCCAGGAGGCAGAAGTTGCAGTGAGCCGAGATGGCGCCATTGCACTCCAGTCTGGGCGACAATGCCAGACTCTGTCTCAATAGTAAGAATAATAAAGACCTTGCTGATTGAATGGGTGGCAGTAAAGGAGCCGGCCAAATCCCACCAAAACCAAGATGGCAACGAGGGTGACCTCTGGTCGTCCTCACTGCTACACTCCCACCAGCGCCATGACAGTTTACAAATGCCATAGCAACATCAGGACGTTACCCTATATGGTCTAAAAAGGAGGCATGAGTAATCCACCCCTTGCTCAGCATATAATCAAGAAATCACCATAAAAATGGCAAGCGGCGCCCTCAGGTCCGCTCTGTCTATGGAGTGGCCATTCTTTACTCCCTTTCTTTCCTAATAACCTTGCTTCCACCTTACTGCACGTACTTCCCCTGAAGTCTTTCTTGTAGGAGATCCAAGAACCCTCTCTGGGGGTCTGGATCGGGACTCCTTTCCCCACCTGAAAGGGTTATCGGGAGGACTAACTGAGTTGGTACGTGCGCAGCACTCACACGCTGGAACACAGGAAGTGCCACATATGTGTTTGCTGTCATCAGTGGCATCACGCACACAGACCTGTGTAAGGCCACTTAGCAATACACGGACACATGCAGAGGGACGTACAGAACCTCAGCAACTCACATGCAGATAGACACACAGACAGGAATACACATGTGCAGAGACAGGCACTTCTGCACATGTGCACACAGATGAAACCATCTTTGCAAAAATTATAACAGAAAATTGTCACCGTGAAGGAGATCTGATCTAACCAACTCCCATCTTGCCTTTCACCTGCAAACTGCTCTCCATCATTCCTGGGCTTGGGACTAACTCACTCTGGGGAACATTTAGTTTATGGTTTAAGTGACCATTTTGTTTTTGGTGTATTGTTTTGTTTTGAGAGAGTGTTGCTCTGTTATCTAGGCTGGAGTGCAGTGGTGCAATCTTGACTCACTGCAACCTCCGCCTCCCAGGTTCAAGCGATTCTCCAGCCTCAGCCTCCTCAGTAGGTGGGGACTACAGGCATCTGCCACCACTAATTTTTATATTTTTTAATAGAGACGGTGTTTCATCATGTTGGTCAGGATGGTCTCTATCTCTTGACCTCGTGATCCACCCGCCTCAGCCTCCCAAAGTGCTGGGATTACAGGCGTGAGCCACCGCGCCCAGCTTTAGTGTATAGTTTAATGATAATGATTCCCTTCCCAAAACTCGACTGCCTTTGTAAAGCTAACAAAAGGCCACCAGGTTAGGAAGCTAAAGAATGAGAGAAAACTAAATTCTGCTATATGTCGAGATACATGATTACCAGCCATTAGTCCAGAGGTCACAAGATTAACAACTTCCCCATCACCCCTGCAGATAACATCAGTATTGTAGAATCTAAGATCAGCCTCTTGAAATGTCTTTTCAGGTTTTTGCGTTTCTGACAACGTACTGAGGACTCAGTGCAGACAAGTACCATTTTCCACACACCTATGATTGTATCTCCAGCCAATCAGCAGCACACATTTATGGCTAGCCAAGCTAACCTTGAAAAACCCTAGCCTCTGAATTTTCAGGGAGACTGACTTGAGTCATAAAACTCCCGTCTTAGCCAGTCACGGTGGCGATGCTTGTAACCCCAGCACTTTGGGAAGCCAAAGTGGACAGATCACTTGCGGTCAGGAGTTTGAGACCAGCCTGGCCAAACTGTTGAAACCCCATCTCTACTAAAAATGAAAAAATTAGCTGGATGTGATGGCGGGCACCTATAATCCCAGCTACTTGGATGGCTGAGACAGAAGAATCGCTTGAACCTGGGAAGTGGAGGTTGCAGAGAGCTGAGATCACACCACTGTACTCCAGCCTGGGCATCACATTAAGACTCGGTCTCAAAAAATAAAATAAAATAGGGCCAGGTGCGGTGCCTCACACCCGTAATCCCTGCACTTTGGGAGGCCAAGGTGGGTGGATCACAAGGTCAGGAGTTTGAGACCAGCCTGGCCAGCTTGGTGAAACCCCAACTCTACTAAAAATACAAAAAAAAAAAAAATTAGCCGCGTACAGTGGCTGGCACCTGTAATCCCAGCTACTCAGGAGGCTGAGGCAGGAGAATTGCTTGAATCTGGGAGGCAGAGGTTGCAGGGAGCCAAGATAGTGCTATTACACTCTAGCCTGGGCAACAGAGCAATACTCAAAGAAAGAAAGAAACAGAGAAAAAAAAAGAAAGAGGAAAGAAAGAAAGGAAGGGAGGAAGAAAGGAGGGGAGGGAAAAAGAAAACTCAAGTCTCCCATTCAGCCAGCTCTGTGTGAATTAAACTTTCTCTCTTGCAAATGGCCCTGTCATGATAAATCAGCTCTATCTGGGCAGCGGGCAAAATGAATCCATTAGGCGGTCACACAGATACACAGATGCATGTTCACAGCATAAAGACAGATGCACCCACAGTGACCGTGCAAATGCTTGCACAGACACACAGTCATCCATGCGCGCATGCAGATACCAGTCAACACCGGGGCGATGTCTGCGACTAGCCCTCCAGCCAGAGCCAGCCCAATAGTTCATGATGGTTCCGGTGCTTCCTCTCCTTCTCCCCTCCCCCATGCCCTCCACCCTGGCTCAGCTGTGACCCGGACACACCTGGGAGTGTCCATGGGGACAAGAGGACTTCCGTGTCCCTCAACAGGCTCCTCTGTCACCTCTTGGTGACACCAGCTCACACACAGGCCAGTTTCTGTCTGCCTAACTGCAGATACCCCGAAAGGGCCCACTTCAAGGAGGAAATGAGACCCTAGGCCCCAGTAGCCTCTGATCCCGTATCTGTCTCTCTGACCAAGCAGAAAAAAAACACCCAAACTGCACAAGCTACCACCTATCTCCCCTCCTCTGGGCCACCGTCCCCAGAGGGACCCTTTTTGTCATCAGCACCCTGGCCCAGACCATGTGGATTAAAAGCTTTCCTCTGCAGGACATACGGGGCATTTCTGAGCCAGGCTCCCGGTGTGCTTCTGACTCCTCCAAGACCTGTGCTGCAGGCAGCAGGTTTCACACCCACACAGGCACATGGGGCAGGCTTGGGCTCTGGGCAGCACAAAGACACGGGGCATTTACAGGAGCGGTGGCTAGAGGGTCAGGAAGAACAAAACACCAGGGCCGCGGCCCGGTGCAGTGGATCACGCCTGTAATCCCAGCACTTTGGGAGGCTGAGGTGGTCAGATCGCGAGGTCAAGAGATCAAGACCATCCTGGCTAATACAGTGAAACCCCATCTCTACTGAAAATACAAAAAATTAGCCAGACGTGGTGGCACATGCCTGTAGTCCCAGCTACTTGGAGGCTGAGGCAGGACAATCGCTTGAACCTGGGAGGCGGAGGTTGCAATGAGCCGAGATCATGCCACTGCACTCGGACCTGGGTGTCAAGAGCAAAACTCCATCTCAAAAAAAAAAAAAAAAAACACATACGAAAACAAAAAAAAGCACAAAAAACCAGGGCCATTACAGTCTGGGTTATTTTTCCTCCCCAATCCTCAGTCTGCTCATCTGTAAAAGGCGGTGAGAAGAACCACCATCTGCACTGAGTATGAACACTGCATATGGCTGCCCCGTCCCAAGCACGGAGGAATTTCCGGCCTGAGGAGGCTTGCAATTCTCCAGCCTCCCTGGAGCCAGGCTGAGGCAATCAGGTGTGCCTGCTCCAGATGGAATGGGTGCTAGTGAAAAGCAGCCTCATTTTCTGAGGTAAATCCTCAAGATTCATTGTCTCACAGCCATGGAAAACTAGGACTCAGACACACCAGAGTGAGGTTAAGAGCAGAAGTCAAATAGGCCAAAGAAAGAGAAGAGCGCCGAGCGCGGTTCACCCCTGCACTTTGAGTGGCCGAGGTGGGTGGATCACCTGAGGTCAGGGGTTCAAGACCAGCCTGACCAACATGGTGAAACCCCATCTCCACTAAAAATACAAAAATCAGCCAGTGTGATGGCACATGCCTGTAATCCCAGCTACTTGGGAGGCTGAGGCAGAATTCCTTGAACCTGGGCAGAAGAGGCTGCAATGAGCCGAGATCATCGCGACACTGCCCTCCCGCCTGGGCAAGAGAGTGGGACTCCATCTCAATAAAAAAAAGAAAAGAGGTCTCTGTGTCGCAGAAAGAGGTTCTAAAGGAAACGGGTTACTGCTTCACGGTGGAATGTGGACGATTTTATGGATGAGGTTGAGAAGGTGGAGTCTGATTTACATAGGACACGAAGATTGGTTGGACCAGGTGTGCTATTTGCATAGCACGGGAAGAACTGGTTAGGATTAGGTGTGCCGTTTGCATAGTGCACCAAGAAGCTGGCTGCCCCACCCTAATCTTTAATTATGCAGATGAGCTCTCTACCTGGCCAGTGCCAATGTTGCCTGTTCCTTGACTGTATACCTGGTGACAAAGAAATGGGAAGATGGAGCCTCCATGTTGAACATACCTGGCCCCCAGGTAGCCCTTTCCTGTTGCCACAGCTGCCGACATTCACCCGTGCAAGATTTCAGCTTGCTTATCTGTGTCTGCAGCTCGATTTTTCAGGCTGCTCTTTGTTAGAAAAAAATAATTTGGGGGCTGCTTTTATTAAAAGGGAAATTCCACCGAGGATTCTTGCCCTTACTATCTGCCTAAATAATTTCTTTTTTGTGTGAGTGAGATGGAGTCTCGCTCTGTTCCCTAGACTGGAGTGCAGTGGCACGATATCAGCTCACTGCCCCCGCAGCCTCCCAGGTTTCAGCGATTCTCCTGCCTCAGCCTCCTGGGTAGCTGTGATTACAGGCACGCACCACCACGCCCAGCTAATTTTTGTATTTTTAGTAGAGATCAAGTTTCACCATGTTGGCTGGACTGGTCTCAAACTCCTGATATGTGGTGATCTGCCCACCTTGGCCTCCCGAAGTGTACGATTATAGACATGGGCCACCATATCTGGCCTGCTTAAATAATTTCTTTCTATCTCCCATATCACTAGCACCACAGAGAAGTGGAGAAGGGGCCCCTCGGCAGGTGGCAGGAACGCCCACCTCTTTGGGCCAGTATGGCCGCTGTGGGTCCAGGGGTGAGGCCTGGGAATGGAGCCCCAGCAGAGTGGGCAGGTTCCCGGCAGGCATCTGCGGCTCACCCTCTAACCCATCTTCAGCTCTGGGGCGGAGCTCCTCAGACCTCTTTCTGCAAATTCTTCTGCCTACGTCAGCCAGGTCTGTTTCTGCTGCTGGCAGCTGGGGACCGGGGCTCCTCTATGGCCTCATAAAACTGCCATGAGGAGCAAATAAAACAGTCCACCAAGGACTCAGCCCAGTGCCTGCCCTTGAGAGGCACACAGCACGTGGACAAGCCTCCTATTCACAACATAGGCCACACGCAGCGGCTCACCCTGTAATCCTAGCGCTTTGCAAGGCTGAGGTGGCAGGATCTCTTGAGTCCAGGAGTTCAAGACCAGCCTGGGCAACATAATGAGCCCCTGTCTCTACAAAAAATTTAAAAATTAGCCAGGCATGCTGGTGGTGTCTGTAGTCCCAGCTACTCCAGAGGCTGAGGTGGGAGGATCACTTGAGCCCAGGAGTTTGAGGCTTCAGTGAGCCATGACTGTGCCACTGCACTCTAGTCTGGATGACAGAATGAGACCCTGTCTCAAAAAAAACCACAAACATATAATAAAAATATTATGTATAAATATATACCATATACTTATATATAATAAAATATATATGATATATTCTATATAATATAGATAATATACTATATATAATTACATATATTATATATGTAATTAGCCCAGCTCTGTCACCTGCCAGTCAGGAACCCGAGTACATCACACCACCTCCTGAGCTCAGTTTTCTCAGCTGTAAGATGGGAACAGTAAGACACACTTCCCCATAGGTTTGTGGTGATGATTAAATAAAATAATGCACATATCAAGTGCTCAGTATTTCCCATTGATAGTCCTTGCCTTAACATGGTAACAGCATGACTCATTTGAGTTTTATGAAATAAGAACTGAGTAGGTGTCCTCAAATTCAGAGGATATGTGAATTTGGATAGGAAAAAAATACACTTTTTATTTTCACTCACCGGCAACGAACATTTAGCACCTAACTTCAATTCCTAATGGAGCAATTCTCATGGTAGTATTAGCAGGATCCCGACAGAAATCACAGGTATTTTTTTTTTTTTTTTGAGACGGAGTTTCGCTCTTGTTACCCAGGCTGGAGTGCAATGGCGCGATCTCGGCTCACC
>NW_022436991.1:3154968-3162128 GCF_009761245.1 Sapajus apella | reverse complement strand
ACGATCTCGGCTCACCGCAACCTCCACCTCCTGGATTCAGGCAATTCTCCTGCCTCAGCCTCCCGAGTAGCTGGGATTACAGGCGAGCGCCACCATGCCCAGCTAATTTTTGTATTTTTAGTAGAGACGGGGTTTCACCATGTTGACCAGGATGGTCTCGATCTCTTGACCTCGTGATCCACCCGCCTCGGCCTCCCCAAGTGCTGGGATTACAGGTGTGAGCCCCTGCGCCCGGCCATCACAGGTATTTTTAATCCCACAAACTCAATTTAAATATACATGGCTGGCTATCTTTCTAGCCTGTGTATTTTATTTGTTTGCACTGAAAAAATATTCTGGGTAGTAAACTCTAGTTATTTAAATGTGTAACAAAATGTTCAAAGAAATGGGTACTGACATCAACGACTTATTTTGAAATGCATCCAAAAAGTCAGACATGTAGAGTGATGGATGGATGGGTGAATGGTTAGGTACAGGGAGGGAGGGAGGGAGGGATAGATGGACAGATGGACGGACGGATGGACGGATGGATAAATGTGTAGAGGTTAGAGGGATGGTTAGAGGGAGACTGGAATGGATGGATGGATGTTCAGAAGTAGGGATGGATGGATGAATAAATGGATGAGTGGATGGATGGATGGGTAGATTGGATGAGTGATTAGAGGGAGAGAGAGATGGATGGATAGACGGTTAGACAGAGGAATGGATGGGCAGACGGTTAGAGGGAGGAATGGATGGATGGATAAATTGATGGATGGGTGGTTAGAGGGAGGGAGGGGGCATGGATAGACGCCCCATCCTTCCCTGAATGGATGAACAATTAGAGGGAGGGAGGAATAAATGCGTAAGTGGTAGATGCATGGGTGGATGGATGGATGGTTAGAAGGGGGGAGGGATGGGGGGGTGCGTGGGATGCATGGATGGATGGATGCACAAATAGGACAAAATGTTATCTAGGTGATGTGTACATAGATATTCACTGTACAATTCTTTCAACTTTTCTTTATAGTTGTACTTTTTTTGTGCATTTTCACAATTAAACTTTGGAAGAAACTTTTTGAAAAAAGAAAAAAGAATGAAACAGAGAGAAAAGGACATTCAAAGTCTGGGCAAAGAAAAAAGATTCATTTTTTTTTTTTTTTTGAAACTCAAAGTTTGACAACAGTAGGGAAAAAAGATTCATCTTTAAAATAATCTTTCTAGGATGGGCGTGCTGTCTCACACCTGTAACCCCAGCACTCTGGTAGGCCAAAGCAGGTGGATCCCTTGAGGTCAGGAGTTTGAGACAAGCCTGGCCAACATGATGAAACCCCATCTCTACTAAAAACATAAAAATTAGGCATGATGGTGAGTAGATCTCAGCTACTCAGGAAGCTAAGGCAGGAAGATCACTTGAACCAGGGAGGCAGAGGTTGCAGTGAACAGAGATGGCACCACTGCACTCCAGCCTGGGCGAGAGAGCAAGACTTTGCCTCAAAAATAAATAAATAAACAAATAATCTTTATTATTTAGTTCTTTTTTTTTTTTTTTTTTTTTTGAGACGGAGTTTCGCTCATGTTACCCAGACTGGAGTGCAATGGCGCGATCTCGGCTCACCGCAACCTCCGCCTCCTAGGTTCAGGCAATTCTCCTGCCTCAGCCTCCTGAGTAGCTGGGATTACAGGCACGCATCACCATGCCCAGCTGATTTTTTTGTAGTTTTAGTAGAGACGGGGTTTCACCATGTTGACCACGATGGTCTCAATCTCTTGACCTCGTGATCCACCCGCCTCGGCCTCCCAAAGTGCTGGGATTACAGGCTTGAGCCACCGCGCCCGGCTATTATTTAGTTCTTATCAAAATCAGATTATAAAGAGAAGGCAACAAACAAAAGAAGCAGAAGAACCAGACACATGATACAGAGCCTCAGTAATTATAACATAAAGGGGAAAGAATCATGCTTTCCTTATAAAGAAAGTTCAGGCCCGGCGTGGTGGCTCACGCCTGTAATCCAAGCACTTTGGAGGCCAAGGTGGGCAGACTTCCTGAGGTCGGGAGTTCAAGACCAGCCTGACCAATATGGTGAAACCCCGTCTTAAAAAAAAAAAAAGAAGAAAGTTCAATGTCTAGAGCTATACACTGTCAATGTGGCAGCCACTGGCCACAGGGCTGCTGAGTAGTTGCAATGTGGCTGGTCAGAATTGAGATGTGCTAGAAATATCCATCAAATTTTGCAGACTTTGTACCAAAAAAATTGTAAAATGTATTATAAATATTTAAAAACATTGATGACTTTTGAAATGCCCGTACTTTGGATACATTGGACTATGTTAAATATATTAAAATTAATTTTCCCTGCTTTTTAAATTTTTCAGAGATGGAGTCTTGCTCTGTCACCCAGGCTGGGAGTACAGGAGGGCAATCATAGCTGACTGCAACCTTGGCCTCCTGGGCACAAGTGATCCTCCCACCTCAGCCTCCTGAGTGACTGGGACTAGATGTGAGCGCCACTAAGCCCAGCTAATTTTTCTTTTAGAGATGGAGCCTTGCTATGTTGCCCAGGCTGGTCTCACACTCCTGGCCTCACGTGATCCTCTTGCCTCAGCCTCCCAAAGCCCTGGAATTACTGGCATGAGCCACTTGTGCCTGGCTCTGGCACGGTGATGGTCACCCCATGCTGCTTCTTTGAGGAAGGGCCAGAAACCCAGGTGCAGCAAATGCTCACTGCTCCACCCCAATGAACAAACTCCAGCCTGGGAGGGCACCTCGGCCACTCATTTCCTTCCCACTTGGGGAAGATGCTCCATGCCCATGTGCCCCACATCCTGAGGGCCATCACCACCCAGCAGCCACCTAGGCAGACACCCCCAAGCTTGAAAATGCTTCCTCCACTGCTGTATCTCCAGCCTCACCCTTTTCTCTAACCTCTTCCCTCCACACCAACTCAGTGACCTGCAGCAAGTCATTTGACCGCTCTGTGCCTCAGTTTACCCATTTGTAAAATGAGTTGAAGTGAGTTGTTTTTTTGGTTTTTTGTTTTTTTTGAGACAGAGGCGCACGCTGTCACCCAGGCAATCTTGGCTCACTGCAGCCACCATCTCTCAGGTTCAAGTGATTCTACCACCTCAGCCTCCTGAGTAGCTGAGAGTATAGGTGCCTGCCACCACACCCGGCTAATTTTTGTATTTTAGCAGAGACGGGGTTTTGCCATGTTGACCAGGCTGGTCTCAAACTCCCGACCTTAGGTGATCTGCCCACCTTAGCATCCCAAAGTTCTGAGATTGCAGGTGTGAGCCACCACGCCCAGCCTGGGGTGAGGTTTTGTTAATGTATACACATACATTTACAAATGCATATTTTTACTAACAGATCAGGGCTACTATGGCCCCTGGCACAGCGTAGGTGTTGAACTCTGTTTAACTATGATAATCAGCGTCTGCATTCAAAGCTGAGCACAGAGGACCAGACACCAGAGGGTCCGCAGACCATGTCTGGAAGACCAGAGATGGTTTCACGGGAAGATGTGATCATGTCCCTCTTCAACCAACAGTCCTGTGATGGCGCCCCATGACCTTGAGGATGGAGCCCAAATCCCACCAGCCACCTTAGGAGGCTGAACCAATTTTCCCACCCGTTTCTCCTGCTCACTGAGCTCCCTCACCCTCCTGCGAGCTCCAACACCATAAGCCCCATCCTGCCTCAGGACCTTGGCATATGCTGTTCCCTGCTCAAGATGCTCTTCCTCCAATGCCCTCAACAGCCAGCTCCTTCTCACACTTCAGCCTCAGCTTTCTCCCCGGCCCCAGTGGGATCAGTTCCTAGCCTGTGACTCTCCTCCCTCTTGGCACACACACAACTTGTGTCCGTCTATTTTTGTTTATTTAATTTTTAAATTTTTTTTTTTTTAAGACAGAATCTCGCTCTGTCACCCAGGCTAGAGTGCAGTGGCATGATCTCGGTTCACTGCAGCCTCTGCCTCCTGGGCTCAAGAGATCCTCCCACATCAGCCCCCCACAAGCAGCTGGGAGTACAGGCGCATGCCATCGTGCCTGGCTAATTTTTGCATTTTTTGCAGAGATGGGGTTTCACCATGTTGCCCAGGCTGGTCTTGAACTCCTGAGCTCAAGCAATCCACCTGCCTCAGCCTCCCAAAGTGCCGAGATTATAGGCGTGAGCCACCGCGCCCGGCCAACAATGTGTCAATGCAGACAACCTTGTTTGTTGACTGTCCTCTCACTAGAAAGGGAGATCCACTCTGCCAGGCCTGGGTTTATTAGGTGCTCATGGCTGGATCCCCAGGGCTCAGCACAGCATCTAGCACATAGTAGGCGCTCAACACATTTGTGGCATGATTGAATGCCTAAGTCAGTGAATGAAGGGGTTCTCGCCCTGATACACATTCTGCAGCCTGGGAAACTGAAGCTCAGAGGTGAAATGGCTTCACCAAGGTCACATGGACAGTGGGTGGCATAGCTGGAGCTACCTACGCGATTGGGATTATGAAATATTTCACAAGTACCCAGGAGCGTACGTGACACAGGGCTCTAGAAGGCTTCCTCTTCCGTTTGCCACAGTCCCTGCAGCAGAGAGACAGCCCAAGGCTCTGTAAATCAAGGACCCTTCATCACTGCTGCAGCCACCCTTCTGCAGGCCCCAGCTGGAGGTTCTCACCGATGCTGGGATGGGGGTGATGATCGTCCATCTGGCAGGTCACAAGGATGTCCCTCGGGATGGGAAATCTGATCCTAATTGCTGAGTCACAGCTACACAGCAGAATGACGTCACCTATAACCGTGGCATGGATTCTAAACTCAGCCCCAGCTTGGCTTCTCCTCAAGTTCAAGTTAACTCCTGTCAATCTACACCGCCCCTCCTCATGCTTGGCTGTTTTCAAGCCCGCCCACTGGCAAAGACGCTGTCAGGAAGGAAGGAAGCCAAGCCCAGGGGGAGGAGAGAATTTATTTGCTGTGGGTGGCCAGGAACAAGGTCCCGTGTGTGGAGGAGACAGAACATAGTCATGATACCAAGCCAGGAGCAGTGGCTCACTCCCGTCATCTCAGCATTTGGGGGGGCTGAGGTGGGAGGATCACTTGAGCCCAGGAGTTCAAGACCAGCCTGGGAAACATTAGGAAACCCATCTCTATTGAAAAAAAAAAAAAAAAATTAGCCAAGCATGATGGTGCATACCTGTAGTACCTGCCACGTGGGAGGCTGGGACAGGAGGGTCGCTTGAGCCCAGGAGGTCAAGGCTGCAGTAAGCCGTGATTATACCACTGCACTCCGGCCTGGGTGACAGAGAGAGACCCTGTCTCAAAGAAACAAAGAAAAAGAGAGAGGGGGAGTGGAATGGAGGGGAAGGGTAGGGAGGGGAGACAGTAAAGCCCCATACTGACATGTACAGCTTCCTGCCTGACCCCCATTCCCGTGAGCCCCTCTCAGAGAGTAAAGAGAGCTGAACAAGGGAGCAATGCTGACAGACGGACAGACCACGCGGGAGGCAGATGGGCCTGCAGCCTCCACACGCACATGATGAGCAGGAGAAAGGCGGCTGTGTACAGGTGATGGGGGGGGCCAGATGCAAGCTAGCAGACAGGAATTCCGATCACCACGCAGCACAAAAGCAAAACCAAAAACCCTGGCTTCTCAGCAGGCCAGCGTGGCCCCCTAGAGGCCAAGGGCAGAATTTTATTTTTATTTATGTATTATATTTATTTTTTTATTTTTTTGAGACAGAGTCTTGCTTTGTTACCCAGGATGGAATGCAGTGATGTGATCTCAGCTCACTGCAACCTCTGCCTGCTGGGTTCAAGCAACTCTCCTGCCTCAGCTGCCTGAGAAGCTGGGACTACAGGCGCCTGCCACGATGCCCAGCTAATTTTTTGTATTTTTTGTAGAGACAGGGTTTCCTCACGATGGCCAGGCTGGTCTCGAACTCCTGACCTCAAGTGATTCACCTGTCTTGGCCTCCCAAAGGGCTGGGATTACAGGCATGAGCCACCACACTGGGCCTGTTGAGGCAAAGTGTAACCTCAGATCTTCCTAGTCAATGAATCCCTCGCTTCTGAAACAGTTCCAGAGGTCAGGTTCTGGCCATGTCTCGGACTTCTTGGTTTTGTGGGGAGGAATCACTAGTTCTGGGTGTTGACAGACAACAAAGCTTTTTCAACTGTGCATGTCCAGGGTACCTGACTTACAGTGTTGGTTCAATTATACCTGCCAGCTAACTTGACCTTCTGTTATCAACAGAGTAGGTTCGGTTTGGGCTGGTCTTGCAGTTACATTTCCTCAAGGAACAGTTTGAGTTCACCCTGTCTTTGCAATCAGCTGAAACTGGAACATTCCTCAGCCTCAGTTTCCTCAATATCCTGAACTCTGCCCCCTTCATTATGCCCAAAGGCCAGATTGCCTGTGAGGCCATGTAGTGCAGGATTACAAAGAGACAGCCCTGGCAGGGAGCACTGGCTTATACCTGTAATCCCAGCACTTTGGGCGGCAGAGGAAGGCAGATCACCTGAGATCAGGAGTTCAAGACCAGCCTGGCCAACATAGCAAAAGCCTGTCTCTACTAAAAATACGAAAAAAAAAAAAAATTAGCCAGGTGTAGCAGCCCTCACCTGGAATCCCAGCTACTCTGGAGGCTGAGGTAGGGGAATCTCTTGAACCCAGCAGGCAGAGGCTGCAGTGGGCCAAGATCCCACCACTGCACACAAACCTGGCCAACAGAGGGAGACTCTGTCTCAAAAAAACAAAACGAAACAAAACAAATTAAAAAGAGACACACTTTGGGAAGCCGAGGTGGGTGGATCACTTGACGGCAGGAGTTGGAGACCAACCTGGCCAACATGGCAAAACCCCGTCTCTACAAAAAATACAAAAATTCGCCAGGTTTGGTGATGGGCACCTGTAATCTCAGCTACTCTGGAGGCTGAGGCAGGAGAATCACTTGAGCTCAGGAGATTGAGGATGCAGTGAGCTGAGATTGCACCACTGCACTCCAGGCTAGGCAACAGAGCAAGATCCTGTCTCAAACAAACAAACAACAAAAAAAGAAAACATTGTCCTTTCTTGTTTAACCGGTGATTTTAAGTCTTCAAAATGGCAGATAAACCAATATCCAATTTCTGTGTATTTTGCTTCTTGCTCGTCACCTAAATTCATTTACTCTCACGTAATCTCGAGC
>NW_022436991.1:3150691-3154868 GCF_009761245.1 Sapajus apella | reverse complement strand
TTTTTTTTTTTTTTTTTTTTGAGATGGAGTCTCGCTGTGTTGCCAGGCTGGAGTGCAATGGTGCAATCTCAGCTCACTGCAACCTCCACCTCTTGAGTTCAAGTGATTCCCCTGCCTCAGCCTCCTGAGTAGCTGGGATTACAGGCATACGCCACCATGCCCAGCTAATTTTGTATTTTTAGTCGAGATGGGTTTGACACCCATCTCGACTAAAAATACATGAGGTTTTTTACTGCAGCACTGCTAGTGATAGCAAAACAATAGAAACTCAAACATCCACCAAGACGGAACTGGTTGAATAATCTATGGCACAGTCACACAAAATAGTACTATGCCGCAATATGAAGAAATGAGGAAGGACGGGCACAGTGACTCATGCCTGTAATCCTAACACTTTGAGAGGCTGAGGCGGGTGGATCACCTGAGGTCAGGAGTTCCAGACCACCCTGGCCAACATGGAGAAACCCTGTCTTTACTAAACATACAAAAATCAGCCAGGCACGGTGGCACATGCCTGTAATCCCTGCTGCGCAGGAGGCTGAGGCAGGAGAATCACTTGAATCCCAGAGGCGGAGGTTGCAGTGAGCCAAGACTGCACCACTGCTCCCCAGCCTGGGCAACAGAGTGAGACTCTGTCTCAAAAAATAAATAAAAAATGTTTCCTTATCCTGTAATGCAGAGGTCTCCAGGATATACGGTTAAGCAAAAAATAAATAACTGGCCAGGTGTGGTGACTCATGCCTGAAATCCCAGCACTTTGAAAGGCCAAGGCGGGTAGATCACCCGAGGTCAAGAGTTCCAGAAGCACCTGGCCAACATGACAAAACCCCGTCTCTACTAAAAATACAAAAATTAGCCAGGCATGGTGGTGGGTGCCTGTAATTCCAGCTCCTCAGGAGGCTGAGTCACGAGAATCGCTTGAACCCTGGAGGCAGAAGTTGCAGCGAGCTGAGATGGCGCCACTGTACTCCAGCCTGGGTGACAGAGTGAGTCTCTGTCTCAAAAAAAAAGAATAATTGGGAGGCCGAGGCAGGTGGATCATGAGGTCAAGAGATCAAGACTGTCCTGGTCAACATGGTGAAACCCCGTCTCTACTAAAAATACAAAAAATTAGCTGAGCATGGTGGTGCGTGCCTGTAATCCCAGCTACTCAGGAGGCTGAGGCAGGAGAATTGCCTGAACCCAGGAGGCGGAGGTTGCGGTGAGCCGAGATCGCGCCATTGCACTCCAGCCTGGGCAACAAGAGCAAAACTCCAACTCAAAAAAAAAAAAAAGAATAAATAAATCAATAGCAGTATCCAAGGATCAGAACCATGAACGCAAAGCATGTTGCCTATCTTCTGAATATGCCTGTGGTTTGTATATGTTTACTCATATTTTCAAAAGAAACAATGAAATAATAAAGCAAACGCGGATGTTTATGGGGTAGCAGGAAGGAGGCTGCCTATGGAGCAGGAGTGGAAGCTAGGCTTCTCTGTGTGTCGTTTCAGAATCTCTGTTGTGTAACTGTAAATACTTTACCAAATTACAAAGTAAAACCAAACACAAAAAAAGCAACCTCTTAAAATAAAAAAATTAAAAGTAGGCTGGGTGCAGTGGCTCACACCTGTAATCCCAACACTTTGGGATGCCAAGGTGGGCAGATCACCTGAGGTCAGGAATTCGACACCAGCCTAGCCAACGTGGTGAAACCCTGTCTTTAAAAAAAAAATTACAAAAATTAGCCAGGTGTGGTAGTGGGTGCCTATGGTCCCAGCTGCTCGGGAGGCTGAGGCAGGGGAATTGCTTGAACTCAGGAGGCGGAGGTTGTGGTGAGCCAACCTCTAACCTGGGTGACAGACTGAGACTCCGTCTCAAAAAATTATAATAATAATAAAATAAAGGCCGGGCGCGGTGGCTCACGCCTGTAATCCCAGCACTTTGGGAGGCCGAGGCGGGTGGATCACGAGGTCAAGAGATCGAGACCATCCTGGTCAACATGGTGAAACCCCGTCTCTACTAAAAATACAAAAAATCAGCTGGGCGTGGTGGCGCGTGCCTGTAATCCCAGCTACTCAGGAGGCTGAGGCAGGAGAATTGCCTGAACCCAGGAGGTGGAGGTTGCAGTGAGCTGAGATCGTGCCATTGCACTCCAGCCTGGGTAACAAGAGCGAAACTCCGTCTCAAAAAATAATAATAAAATAAATACATAATAAAATAAAAAGCTGAAAACCCTGAGTGTATGTCAACTTGGCGTAACCACACTAAGAAGGATTATTGGAAGTGACTTTTTTTTTTTTTTCAGACAGAGTCTCACTCTCTTGTCTAGGCTGGAGTGCAGTGACAGTCTTGGCTCATTGCAATCTCTGCTTCCTGGGTTCAAGCCATTCTCATGCCTCAGTCTCTCGACATAGCTTGGATCACGGGCATGCGTCACCATGCTCAGCTAATATTTTTGTAATTTTAGTCGGGACGGGGGTTTCACCATGTTGGCCAGGCTGGTCTCAAACTCCTAACCTCAGGTGATCTCCTTTTTTTTTTTTTTTTTTTTTAAACATAAACTCAAGATTTTATTGTCTTCATAAAAGATGACACTTAGAACTGGATCACTTGGCCCTTTCTCTTCTCATCTCCTCCCAGTTCAGAATGCTTGCATCTTTTAATCGCCAGCATTCTCTTAGATCTGCAGTTGGGCTGAGCGCACTCAAGACTTAGCACAATCTTCCTAGTAGTTTTAGCCTTTTTCTGGAAAATCAGCTTAGCCTGCCCACCATAGCCACTCTGCTTCCTGCCATAACGCCGCTTTCCCTGGGCATACAGAGAATCCTTGCCCTTCTTGTACTGTGTCACTTTGTGGGGTTGGTGCTTGGCACTTCTTACAGAAAGTCCAGCGGGTTGTAGGAATGTTCAACATGTTTGCGTGAGTGCTACTGGTACGGAAAGCCTTTCCTTTTATTATTATTTTTTGAGATGGAGTCTCCCTCTGTTGCCCAGGCTGGAGTGCAGTGGCACATTCTTGGCTCACTGCAGCCTCCGCCTCCTGGGTTCAAGCAATTCTCCTGCCTCAGCCTCCTGAGTAGCTGGCATTACAGGCGCCCACCACCATGCCCAGCTAAGTTTTGTGTTTTTAGTAGAGATGGGGTTTTACCATGCTGGCCAGGCTGGTCTCGAATTCCTGACCTCAGATGATCTGCCCATCTTGGCCTCCCAAAGTGCTGGGATTACAGGTGTGAGCCACCATGCCTAGCCTCTTACTTTTTTTTCAACTTTCATCTGAAGTTCAGGGGTACAAGTGCAGGTTTCTTACAAAGGTAAACCTGTGTCATGAGGGTTTGTTTTACAGATCATTTCTTTGTTTTTGTTGCTTTCCCTTCTTTTCTTGTTTTAAACTATATTGTTCAGTTCTCCACCATCCCTATTTGTACAGATTATTTCATCACCCAAGTATTAAGCCTTAAGTACCCATGAGTACTTAAGTGTTAAGTACCCATGAGTAATTTTTCCTGATCCTCTCCTTCTTCCCATCCTTCACCCTCCAAAAGGCCCCAGTGTGTGTTGTTCCCCTCTATGTGTCCATGTGTTCTCATCATTCAGCTCCCAGGAAGTGACTTTAAAATAGCATTTTGAGTTGGCGCAATGACTCACCCCTGTAATCCCAGCACTTTGGGAGGCCAGGAATTCGGGACCAGCCTGGCGAACATGGTGAAGCCCCATCTCTATCTACTACTAATAAAAAATTAGCCGGACACGGTGGCGCATGCCTGAAATCCTAGCTACCTGGGAGGTGGACACACGAAAATTACTTGAACTCAGGAGGCAGTGAGCCGAGATTGTGCCACTGTACTCCAGCCCGTGTAGCAGAAAGAGACTTAGCCTCAAAAAAAAAAAAAAAATAGCATTTTGATTGTATTATATCAGATATTATATATCTCTAGTGAGTTTTACCCTATGGACCAAAGAAACACTATGAAACAAAACCACAGTAAAATCCGCACCTGCACTCACTCATCGTATAGGTAGTGATTATGCTGGCATCGTGAAATTGAAGCTCTCAGCCTCTTTCCATCTCTTGCTTCCTCTCTTGCCACGTGATCTCTGCACATACCTGCTCCCTCTTTGCTGTCCACCATGAATGGACACTGGCCGAGGCGCTCACCTAATGCAGCTGCCCAATCTTCAATTTTTTTTTTTTTTTTTT
>NW_022436991.1:3075853-3150681 GCF_009761245.1 Sapajus apella | reverse complement strand
CACTCCAGCTAATTTTTTGTATTTTTAGTAGAGACAAGCTTTCATCATATTGGCCAAGCTGGTTTTGAACTCCTGACCTCAAGTGATCCACCTGCCTCAAGCCTCCCAAAGTGCTAGGATTACAGGTGTGAGCCACAGCACGTGGCCCCAGTTGTGAACTTTTAAACCTCTTTTCTTTGCAAATTTTTAAAAAGAAATGATTGTCTTTGTCATATAAGATAAAGAAAATGAGAAATTGGCTGAACATGGTGGTTCACACCAGTGATCGCAAAACTTTGGGAGGACAAGGTGGGTGGATCATTTGAGCTCATGAGTTTGAGACCTTGTCAAATTGGTGAAACCTTGTCTCTACAAAAAAAAAAAAAAAAAAAATGCAAAAACTAGCCAGGCTTGCAGGTGCGTGCTTGTAGTTCCAGCTACTTCAGAGGCTGAGGTGGAAGGAAGGCTTCGGACCGGGAGGTAGAGGTTGTAGTGAGCCAGCATTGCAACACTGCCTCCAGCATGGGCGATACAGCCAGACCCTGATCCCTGCCCGCCCCCACAAAAAAAGAAATTGTGTTGATGCTTTTAGGAACCCAGATTTTCTATGAAAGAAGGAGCTATGTGCCAGGCATGGTGGCGCACGCCTGTAATCCTAGCACTTTGGGAGACTGAGGTAGGCGGATCACCTGAGGTTAGGAGTCAGAAACCAGTCTGGACAACATGGTGAAACCTTATCTCTACTGAAAAATACAAAAATTAGCCAAGTGTGGTGGTGGGCACCTGTTATCCCAGCTACTCAGGAGGCTGAAGCAAGAGAATCGCTTGAACCTGGGAGATGGAGGTTATAGTGAGTCAAGATTGTGCCACTTCACTCCAGCCGGGGAGAAAAAAAAAAAAAAAAAAAAAAGAAAACAAAGAAATTCTCAGAGACTACTGAGGTCCCATCAAAGATGAAGAACATTATGCAAAGAGGTTCCGGTATTGACTGTGATTCTGAGTGCTTTACAAGCTTTTTGTTTGTTTTTGAGACGAGTAGCTGGGATTACAGGTGTGCCATCATACCCTGGCTAATTTTTGTATTTTTAGTAGAGATGTGGTTTTACCATGTTGCCCAGGCTGGTCTTGAACTCCTGGCCTCAACTCATCCACCCACCTCAGCCTTCCAAAGTGCTGGGATCGCAGGCATGAGTCATAGGGCCCAGCCCTTTACAAGTATTAACTCACCCCTAGGAACATGTGCCTAATCTCATTTAATCATCATAACGAGCCTATTAGGAGAGTGCTTCTTTTATACCTGAGGAAGCTGAGTCACAGGGAGATTACTAAGAAAACTGCCCAGGATCATGAAGCTGGTGAGTGGCTGAGCCAGTATTTGCATTCAGGAACTCTGATCCTAGAGTCCGAAGCCTTAACTATCTTCTGAGCTGCCTATTAACTGACACAGGTGATTCCACATTAAAGTAGAAAAGGAAAATGACAGCCAGCTGCGGTCACCCACGCTGGCCATCCTGTTGCTTTGGGAAACAGAGGTGGGAGGATCACTTGAGGACAGGACCTTATGACCAGCCTGGGCAACATAGCGAGATCCTGTCTCTAGGAAAAAAAAATTTTTTTTTTTTTTTTTAGACAGAGTCTGACTCTGTCGCCCAGGCTGGAGTGCAGTGGTGTGATTTCAGCTCACTACAACCTCTGCTTCCCTGGTTCAAGTGATTCTCCTGCCTCAGCTTTCCAAAGAGCTGGGATTACAGACACCCACCACCATGCCCGGCTAATTTTTTGTCTTTTTAGTAGAAACAGGGGTTCACCGTGTTAGTCAGGATGGTTTCCATCTCCTGACCTAGTGATCTGCCTGCCTCAGCCTCTCAAAGTTCTGGGATTACAGGCATGACCTACCTCGCCCAGCTGAAAAAAAATGTTTAACTTACCCAGGTGTGGTGGTGCATGCCTATAGTCCCAGCTATTTGGGAGCCTGATGCAGGGAGGATTGCTTGAGCCCAGGAAGTTGAGGCTGCAGCTACCTGTGATCTCACTACTACACTCTAGCCTGGGCAGCAAAAAAGACCCTGTCTCAAAAAAGTTACAAATAAAAATTTGAAAGAAAAGAAAAGAAGCTGGGCACAGTTGCTTATGCCTATAATCCCAGCACTTTGGGAGGCCGAGGTGGGTGGATTGCATGAGCTCAGCCTCGGCAACATGGTGAAACCCTGTCTTTACTAAAAATACAAAGATTAGCCAGGTGTGATGTGTGGTGGTGTGCACCTGTAGTCCCAGCCACTTGAGGGGTTGAGGTACTAGAATTGCTTGAACGTGGGAAGCAGAGGCTTTAGTGAGCTGAGATGGTCCCATGTTACTCCAGCCTGGGCAATAGAGTGAGATTCTGTCTCAAAAAAAAAAGAAAAAAAGGAAAGAAAGGAAAGATAGAAGAGAGGAAAGAAGAGAGGGAAGGGAAGAGATTAGGGGGAAGACGGAAGGGAAGAGAGAAGGAGAGAGAGAAGGGAAGGGGGAAGGGGAGAAGGAAGGGAAGAGGGAAGAGGAACAGGAAGGGAAGGTCCAGAGGCTTGGCAGAAACTGGGGAGTGGTGGGGTTCAGAACCGTGGACAGCACCCCAATCCTACCCTCTTGTTAGCACACAGTGCCTATAACCGGGACTTTCAGAGGCTGACACAAGTGGCATCAGAGGCCAGCTGGGTTGTATTCAGCCCCACATCTTTTTTTTTTTTTTCTGAGATGGAGTCTCCCTCTGTCACCCAGGCTGGAGTACAGTGGTGCGATCTTGGCTCACTGCAACCTCTGCCAGGTTCAAGCAATACTCCTGCCTCAGCCTCCCAAGTAGTTGGGATTACAGGCATGCGCCTCCAAGCCTGGCTAATTTTTGTATTTTTTTAGTAGACACTGGGTGTCGCCACGTTGGCCAGGCTGGTCTGGAACTCCTGACCTCAGGTGATACACCCACCTCGGCCTCCCAAAATGCTGGGATTACAAGCGTGAGCCACCGTGTCCGGCCTTGGCCCCGTATCATGGTCAGTTGCTGACCAAGCTTCCATGACACCCAGCCTCTCTGCCAGCCACATCTCACCTCCTCCTGACCTGCCTGGGGCCACCTAGGCTCTTCCTCAAAGCCACACCTTAACAACAGGGATCACCATTTAATTCTTGAAAATGCTCAGCCAAGTGGGAATGAGGATTCCCACTTCCAGATGGGGAAACTGAGGCTCGGAGATGTATCGAACTGCAGAGTTCTTGCACCTGCAAAGTGGCTGCTTCTGGTACTACACCCTTGTGGCTCCTCCTTGCCTCCCTCTTGTAGGCTCATGCTCTCCAGGAGGGTGAGCGTGGGGTGCTGATGGCCCTTGCTGAGAAGTGAGTCACCCTCATTTTGTGTGTGTGTCATCCCTGCAGCTGCAGCTGGGAGGCGGGAGGAGGCGTCTGAGCCAATGAACTAGGGGTAAGAAGGCTGCATCTCCCAGCGAGAAAGGCATGCTTTTGAGAGCACCTGACAATTCCACCTCCGGAAGATTCCTGGAACCTGTCCCCATTCCTTCCTCCCCAAAGCCCCAGCCCCAGACCAGGCCATCATGAGCTCTTGCCTGCACTGTGGGACCCTCATCTCTGGCCTTCCTGCCTCCTCCCTCACCTCCCAAATCTGCTTTCTGCAAGAGCAACGCAGACAGATTCCACATACGCTTTGAAAATGGAATTGACAGGGCTTGTGACGAAATGGGCAAATGAGTATATTTAGCTGTCACCAACAACAGTGTGACTCCCGTCTCTACCTGGGCCTAATTTCATTTCTTTTGAGATAATTACACAATAAGGTGGGATCCTCAGGCTCGCCACAAGGCCAAGGCAGGAGGCCTTTCTGCTGGAGGCCCTGTCAGGGGCAGCAAATCAATGATCATGAGTGAGGACTCCACACTTTCTTTAACAATTAACAGGCCAGGAAATGCAAAGGAGGGAATCGTTATAGACCCAAAGGGCTCTAAGAGATGTAGCAACCAAATGCAACATTCGGACTTTGTCTCTTGATTTGGCCCAACAAACCATAAACATATATTTAGGAAACAATGGAGGAGAGATGCAATTTGTAGAGAATATTAGTTTATCATATCAAATGATACAATGCTGGAGACCTGAAACAGAATGATTCAGCAGGTGGCGGGTGAGGAAGCGGGCGGGTGGAGCTGAAACATTGTCCAGAGAAGATTACACATTCCTCAAAAGACACACTTCAGGCTGGGCTCAGTGGCTCACACCTGTAATCCCAGCACTGTGGGAAGATCAAATGTAATTCATTACAGTGTCTCATGCCTGTAATTCCAGCCCTTTGGGAGGCTGAGGCAGGAGGATCTCTTGAGGCAGGAGTTCAAGAATAGCCTGGACAACAGTGAGACTCTGTCTCTACAAAAAAAAAAAAAAATTAAAAACATAAATTAACAAAAAGAAAAAATTACTCTGAAACCGGGTGTGGCAATGTACACCTGTCATCCCCTCTACTCAGGAGGCTGAGGCTCACTTGAGCCTAGGAGTTGGGGGTTGCAGTGAGCTGTGTTCTCACCACTGCACTCCAGCCTGGGCAACAGAGTAAGATTCTGTCACTAGAAGAAGAGAAGGTGCACACCTGTAATCTCAGCACTTTGGGAGGCCGAGGCAGGTGGATCATGAGGTCAGGAGTTCAAGACCAGCTTCGGCAAGATGGTGAAGGCCCATCTCTACTAAAAATACAAAAAAAAAAAAAAATTAGCTGGGTGTAGTGGCTGGCTTCTGTAATCCCAGCTACTCAGGAGGCTGAAGCAGGAGCATCGCTTGAACCGGGCAGGCGGAGACTGCAGGGAGCTGAGATTGTGCCACTGCATTCCAGCCTGGGCGACAGAGTAAGACTCTGTCTCAAAAAAAAAAAAAAAAAAAAAAAAAAAAGAAGAGGAGGAGGAGGAGAAAGAAAGAAAAATAAAATAAGATACACTTCCCATGATCACAGTAAATAGAGTATGTTTGGAAACTGGGCCAGCCGGCAGCTCGCCGGTATGAGGATATGATGGTGGTCCACCTCAGGGTGGTATTACTTGTTGATTATTGTTCTTTGGTCTTTTATTTTGAGGCAAAGTCTTGATCTTTCGCCCAGGCTGGAGGGCAGTGGTGCGCAATCTCTGCTCACTGCAACCTTCACCTCCTGCGTTCAACCGATTCTCCTGTCTTAGCCTCCAGGGTAGCCAGGATTACAGGCGCCTGCCACCACGCCTGGCTAATTTTTGTATTTTCAGTAGAGACAGGATTTCACCATGTTGGCCATGCTGGTCTGGAACTCCTGACCTCAGGTGATCCACCCGCCTCGGTCTCCCAAAGTGCTGGGATTACAGGTGTGAGCCACCGCACCCTGCCAAGAGTGAAGGTTTTAGAGCTGGTTCAAACCCTGCAGGGAAACCTTTGGCAACTCATGTTCCCACTGTGTGCCTCAGTTTCCCCATCTGTTAAATGGAGGAATAACCATCTCTGCCTGACAGGGTTGTGGTGAGGATTACAGGAATTGAAACATAAAACAAGGCTGAGCATGTCAAAAGCACTAAAGAAATGTCAGTTCCGATTCTTGCTATTAGGAAATACTGGGATGTTTTTACGATTTTTTTTTTTAAGAGATGAGGTTTCTCTTAAAAACCAGAAGTTTGGTCAGGCTGGTCTCAAACTCCTGACCTCAGGTGATCCGCCTGCCTCAGCCTCCCAAAGTACTAGCATTACAGGCTTGAACCACCACATCCAGGCTATGGTTTAAAAAAAAAAAAACAAAACCTTTGTATTTATCTGAACAGATTCAGATCCCCTACCTTTCTGGGGGAAGATGCAGGGGACCTGGTGTGAGGGCTTGTTTTTAACAGATTTTTTTTTTTTTTCTTTTTTTGACGGAGTCTCCCTCTGTTGCCCAGGCTGGAGTGCAATGGCACAATCTCAGCTCACTATAACCTCTGCCTCCCAGGTGCAAGTGATTCTCCTGCCTCAGCCTCCTGAGTAGCTGGGATTACAGGCACGTGCCACGATGCCTGGCTAATTTTTATATTTTTAGTAGAGATGGGTCTCACCAATTTGGTCAGGCTGGTCTCGAACACCTGACCTTGTGATCTGCCTGCCTTGTCCTCCCAAAGTGCTGGGATTACAGGCGGGAACCACCGCAGCCAGCCAACAGGTTTATTTAGTTATAATTCACATTTAATTCACCCATGTAAAGTGTACACTGCAGTGGTTTTTAGTGTATTTGTGGAGTTGTGTATCCATCACTGCAATTTTATTTTATTTTATTTTTATTATTTTTTGAGAGAGAGTTTCACTCTTGTTCCCCAGGCTGGAGTGCAATGGTTCGATCTCGGCCCCCCATAACTTCTACCTCCCAGGTTCAAGCGATTCTCCTGCCTCAGCCTCCTGAGCAGCTGGGATTATAGGCATTTGCCACCATGCATGGCTCATTTTGTATTTTTGCTTTTTTTGTATTTTGTATTTTAAAGACGGGGTTTCTCCATGTTGGTCAGGCTGGTCTCGAACTCCTGACCTCAAGTGACCCACCCACCCCGGCCTCCCAAAGTGCTAGGATTATAGGCGTGAGCCACCCTGCCTGGCTTATTTTATTTTTGAGTCAAGGTTTTCCTCTGTCACCGAGGCTGGAATGCAGTGATGTGATGACAGCTCACTGCAGCCTCGATCTCCTGGGCTCAGGTGAGCCTCTGGCCTCAACCTCCTGAACAGGCATATGCCACCACACCCAGCTAATTTTTATGGGCTTTTTTAAAATTTTATTTTTTGTAGAGACAAAGTCTTACTGTGTTGCTTAGGCTGATCTCGAACTCCTGACCTCAAGCAATCCTCCCACCTTGGCCTCCCAGAGTGCTAGGGTTATAGGCATGAGCCACCATGCCTGGCCCCTCACTGCACTTTTAGAACATTGCCCCAAAGGAGGGCCTGGCTTCAGTGTGGTTAGGTGGGTGGCGACTCTGACCTCTCTCTTTTTGCCTGGACCTCTTGGGCTAAAGCAATCCTTCAGTCTCAGCCTCTCTAACAGCTAGAACTAAAGCTACCACCATGGCTGGAAAATTTTGTTATTATTTTTTTGTAGAGACATGGTCTATGTTGCCCAGGCTGGTCTCAAACTCCTGGCCTCAAGAGATCCTCCTGCCTTAGCCTCCCACAGGGGTGAGCCACTGAGCCCAGCCCCCTTAGCCTTCTTATGACTTCTCTTATGGCTAAAGGTGTGGGCCATAGGGCACCATCTGCCCACTGCTCCCCCAGGGCGGGACCAACAGGCAGTTCCCATGATATTCTTTAAGGCACCCATGAGTTGCCAGCTGGCCCAGCTTCCAGCTGCATTTCGTTAATGCAACCACAGGAAGTATGTCTTCAGAGAAAGGTAGCCACAGAGCTCAGTGTGGCTTTCTCTAGATCATTGATAACCTGCCACCGTTTAATTTCCTTCTTTTCCATCTCGAGCTGGGGGGAAAAAGGATTACAATCTACATGGCTAGTGTTAAAGTGTTGCAAGACCCCTCGAGGGCCACTGAGTCACTGGCCCCTGGAAGAAGGGGCAGCAGAGGAGAGGAATCAAGAATGGCTCTGGAGTTGGCCACGCTCAGTGGCTCATGCCTGTAATCCCAGCACTTTGGGAGGCTGAGTCAGGCAGATCAGCTGAGGTCAGGAGTTCACGAGTACCCGGCCAACATGGTGAAACCCCATCTCTACTAATAATACAAAAATTGGCCAGGCTAGGTGGCTCACACCTGTAATCCCAGCACTTTGGGAGGCCAAGGCAGGCGGATCACGAGGTCAAGAGAGCAAGACCATCCTGTCCAAAATAGTGAAACCCTGTCTCTACTAAAAATACAAAAAAAATTAGCTGGGTGTGGTGGTGCATGCCTGTAGTCCCAGCTACTCGGGAGGCTGAGACAGGAGGATCGGTTGAACCCAGGAGGCAAAGGTTGCAGTGAGCCGAGATGGCGCCACTGCACTCCAGCCCTAGTGACAGAGTGAGGCTGTCTCAAAACAACAATAATAATACAAAAACACCCAGGTGTGGTGACAGTGTGAGGCTGTCTCAAAACAACAATAATAATACAAAAACACCCAGGTGTGGTGACAGTGCCTGTAGTCCCAGCCACTTAGGCGGCTGAGGTGAGTCGATCACTTCAGCCCAGGAGGCGGAGGTTGCAGTGAGCTGAGATCGCGCCACTGCACTCCGGCCTGGGCAACAAAGTGAGACTGTCTCAAAAAAAAAAAAAAAAATTGAGCATGGCTCTGGGGTGTCCCGCTCAGTGGCCAAGGAGCTGACAGTGCCACCAAAACAGGGGCAATGAAGGAGGGCAGGAGGAAAGGAGCAAGCAAATCCATAGCTCCAACTTTCTTTTTTCTTTTTGAGATGGAGTCTCGCTCTGCTGCCCAGGCTAGAGTGCAGTGGCACAATCTCGGCTCACTACAACCTCCGCCTCCCAGGTTGAAGCGATTCTCCTGCTACAGCCTCCCAAGTAGCTGGAGCTACAGGCACCCGCCACCATGCCCAGCTGATTTTTGTATTTTTAGTAGAGATGGGTTTCACCATATTGGCCAGGCTGGTCTCGAACTCCTGACCTTGTGATTCACCCGCCTCGGCCTCCCAAAGTGCTAGGATTACAGGGGTGAGCCACCTCACCCGGCCTCACAGCCCCCATTTTCACAGAGTTGTTGTGAGGCTGGAATGAGATCTCAGGCCTTTGGGGTCAGACGCAGCTGGCCTCAAATCCAGACTCCTGCCTTCTGAACCATGTGGGCCTGAGCAAGTCACCGTGAGTCTGGGTCTCCTGGTCTGTGAAATGGACCACGAATTCTGCCTCCGACAGGCGGGCTTCGAGGGGCAGAGGGACCCAGGCCTGCGGTGCCCCCAGCACAAGACCTGGCACGCAGTAGGCAGGCCATGCCTGGTGAATAGTAGGAGGTCTGTGGCCTTGAGGGAGATCAGTGTTCATATCCTCCACTGGCTACAGATCCTGCTCACCCTTGGGGGAAATTCCAGCTCAGAGAGTACCTGTCTTGGGGCTGGGAGAGGCAGAGACCATGGAAAGACCCTGAGAAACAGGGAACTAGCGGCAAGGGGTTTTCCAGGCTGCAGGGAGGAGGATTCTGGCAGGTGAGAGGAGGTCAACACACCACCCCTGCTTGAAACTGTCCATGCCTTCCCAGGGTCACACTCCCCAACACCACTCACCTTCCAGGCATGGCCCACACTGTCCAGCCCCATCTGCTCGCCCTCCCAGCTACCCTCGCCTCCTATGTTCCACCTCAAGCCTTTGCCCTGGCTCTTCCCTCTTTCAGGAATGTTCTTTCCCTCTTTTTTTCTTTTCTATGTCTATTTTGAGACAGTCTCGCTCTGTCACGCAGGCTGAACTACAGTGGCACAATCTCAGCTCACAACCACCTCCATCTCCCAGGTTCAAGCGATTCTCGTGCCTCAGCTGCCCGAGTACCTGGGACTACAGGTGCAATCCACCAGCTGGCTAATTTTTGTATTTTTAGCAGAGGCAGGGTTTCACTTTGTTGGCCAGGCTGGTCTCTAACTCCTGACCTCAAGTGATCCACCCACCTCAGCCTCCCAAAGTGCTGGGAATACAGGCGTGTGCCATCGAACCCAGCCTTTTTTTTTTTTTTTTTTTAATGAGATGGGATTTCACTCTGTTGCCCAGGATGGAGTGCAGTGGTGCGATTATAGCTCACTGCAGCCCTGACCGCGTGGGCTCAAGAGATCCTCCCACCTCAGCCTCTGAGTGCTGGGACTGTGTCCTGGGACTACAGGCACTCACTATCATGCTTGGCTAGTTTTTTTTCTTTTTTTTTTTTTTGTAGGGACAGGGTGCTGGTGGGGGGTGGAAGGTCTCCCTATATTGTCCAGGCTGGTCTTGAACTCCTGGCCTCAAGCAATCCTCCTGCCTCAGCCTCTTAAACTACTGGGATTACAGGTGTGAGCCTCTGTGCCCGGCCCCAGGAATACTTTTTCCATGAACACTTGGTGTCCTTTAGGCTTCAGCTCTACTTCCTCAGGGGGCCCCACCCTGGCCCCTTCTCTACTGGAGTCCCAGCCCCTCCCACCAGTTAGTCTCCATCACTCATCAAGCATTTGTCCCTCTCTGAAATTACATTAGACAATGTATTGATTAACTTACATGTTCCTATGCCGACAGCCTCTCCCGCTAGAAGGTCAGTGCCGTGGGGGCCGGAATCTTTTTTAAGACGGAGTCTCACTCTGTCGCCCAGGCTGGAGTGCAGGCACCATCTCTGCTCACTGCAACCTCCGCCTGCCAGGTTCAAGCAATTCTCTTGCCTCAGCCTCCTAAGTAGCTGGGATTATAAGCGCCCACCACCACACCTGGCTAATTTTTGTATTTTTAGTAGAGATGGAGTTTCTTTCTTCTTCTTCTTCTTTTTTTTTTGAGATGGAGTCTCTATCGCTCAGGCTGGAGTGTGGTGGCGCCGATCTCAGCTCACTGCAGCCTCTGCTGACCAGGTTCAAGAGATTCTCCTGTCTCAAGTGGCTGGGACTACAGGCACCTGCCACCATGCCCTGCTAATGTTTGTATTTTTAGTAGAGACGGGTTTCACCATCTTGGCCAGGCTGGTCTTAAACTCCTGACCTTGTGATCCACCTGCCTTGGCCTCCCAAAGTGCTGGGATTACAGGCCCGAGCCACCGTAGTAGGGGAGGGGGTCTGGAATCTTGTCTCGTGCAAGGCTCCATCGTTAGGCATTTTCTTGTGCTTCCACAGTGGCTGAGCCTGGGCTGGGGCTGCCTGGGAGGAAGCCTCCAGGAGCCCCAGGTCCCCAAGGAGGCCTTGGGAGGGCACCCAGGCTCTCGATGCCACAGTTCCAGCGCAGGGCGGGGCTCAAACCTGTCCTCCCAAAAGACTTCCTTAGGCCTATTTCCTGCCTGTTTCCGAGAGGGAGAATGGTTTTGGCTCTTGGAATATGTTTTCCTGTCATCACCTCCACTGTCCCCAGGTCCATGGCTCTGCCCGTGGCTGCACTGATTGTGGCCACTGGATAGGAAATGGAGGCTCTTCAGATCCTGTTCCTGAGATCGTCCGCAGCTGGCCTCCCTCTGTTCCCCCGCTCCGCTCTGAAAAGTGACTCCACCACTCGTTCTGTTGGCTCTTTGCTAAAAATCCTCCTGTATCTATCAGCACCTCTTCATCTCTGCCTCAGTCCAAGGCAAGGACCCTTCTCACTCAGGGACTGCAGGGGCCTCCACCCTGCTCTCCTGGCTTTGCTGAACTACTTTCTATACATCAGTCTCAGCCAGCTCTTTAAAATTTAATGTGGGGCAGGGGCAGGGCCAGGTGTGGTGGTTCATGCCTATAATCCCAGCACTCTGGGAGGGCGAGGCAGGAAGAGCAATGGAGCCCAAGAGTTTGAGACTAGCCTCAACAACATAGCAAGACCCCGTCTCAATTAAAAATGAAAAAGAGGCCAGGTGCAGTGGCACACCTTCCAGCAGTTTGGGAGGCCCAGGTGAGCAGATCACTTGAAGTCAGGAGTTTCAGACCAGCCTGACCAACATGGTGAAACCCCATCTTTACAAAAAAATACAAAAATTAGCCGGGCGTGGTAGCCCACACCTATAATCCCAGCTACTTGGGAGGCTATGGCAGGAGAATCACTTGAACCTGGGAGGCAGAAGCTGCAGCAGAGCTGAGATCTCCCCATTGCACTCCAGCCTAGGTAACAGGACGAGACTCGGTCTCAAAATAAAATAAATTAAAATAGAGAGAGAGGATGGGTAGAAGGCCACATCACTGGAGCAAGACCGACTCCCCACACCTACTAAACATGAACGTGCATTTATTGAGTGCTGATTACAGGCGTCACCCTGTGTTAGAGAAAGACACGGTCCTTGCCTTCAGAGACAAAGGTTGGGGCTGGTGGTGCAGGACATCTTCCTTATTTACTTCCTGCCTACCTGCCTGCATCCATTCATTCATTTACTTTCAATAAGCATTTACTGGCCAGGCCTGATGGCTCACACCTGTAACCCCAGCACTCTGGGAGGCTGAGGCGGGCAGATCATTTGAGGTCAGGAGTTCGAGACCAGCCTGGCCGACATGGTGAAACCCCCATCTCTACTAAAACTACAAAACTTAGCTGGTGTGGTGGCGGGCACCTGTAATCCCAGCTATTCAGGACGCTAAGGCAAAAGAATCGCTTGAACCCAAGAGGCAGAGGTTGCAGTGGGCTGAGATAGCACCACCGCACTCCAGCATGGGTGACAGGGTGATATGGCATCTCAAAAAAAAAAAAAAAAAAAAAATTCTGGGCGAGGTGGCTCACACCTGTCATCTCAGCTCTTGGGTAGGCCAAGATGGGCGGATCACCTGAGGTCAGGAGTCTAAGACCAGCCTGGCCAACATGGTGAAACCATGTCTCTACAAAAATACAAAAATTAAGCAGTCTCGATGGCAAGTGCCTGTAATCTCAGCTACTTGGGAGGCTGAGGCAGGAGAATCACTTGAACTCAGGAGGCAGAGGTTACAGTTAGCTGAGATTGCACCAATGCACTCCAGCCTGGGTGACAGAGTAAGACTCCGTCTCCAAAAAAAAAAAAAAAAAAAGCCTTTACTGAGAATCCACAGTCTCGAGGCTATACAACTAAAGAACTGGCATGGAACAGACTGGCAGACTGGTTCCCCGGCCCTCAGGGGTCTCACAGCCTCACAGCCTGTTGGGGTCCACAGGTGAGATCGGGGCTGGGCTGAGGGAACACAGAGCGAGGTTGAGGGGCTTTGCTAGGTGGACTCTTGACTGGTAAGTAGGAGTCTGAAAGTAAAGTCACGGATCCCCAGGCCTTGGGAGCAACTTGTGCAAAGGCTGGCAGCTGGAAGGAGACAAAAGGAGTGGGGGGACCGCGTGGCTGGCATGAGGGAGGAGGCAGGAGGAAGGAGACACAGCCCGAAGGCAGTTGGAAATGCTTCGGGGACCTCAGTGGCCCCATGGATCTCAGTGGAATCCAGGGACCTGGAGGTGCTGTCCTGGTCCTGCCCAGCCACCCAGCCTCCCAGCCAGGACAGGCCAGAGCCTGCCAGAGACAGCTCACCAGGCTCCAACTCTTCCCTCAGGGGCCGGAGCAGCAGGGACAGGGATTGGCAGGGGCCCCGAGCAGGGTGAGCAATTTCTCCTGAGTCAGGAAACGCCTTCCCCGGGAGGCCTCGGCTCTGCTTGGCAGGGGTTCTCATTTCCTCCCACACTTCTCCCCGAGAGAGTTCTAAGCAGGTGCTCAGTCTACCCAGGCACCAAGCCCATGCTGCAGATGGAGAAACTCGGGCTCAGCCGAGCTGAGCTCAGAACCTGATGCAGCAGAGCCAGGCTTGAACCCAGAGCCTGTGTGGCTCGCTCCAGGCGGGGCCAGTCTGGTTCTGGAGCAAAGGTCCCTTCCTGAGCCTTGCAGGGCCTGGTCGACTTGTCAGGGCTCAGGAGGATCACAAAAGCATCAGCATCAGCTCCCTTGCTCTTTCCGTTTTTTTTGTTTTGTTTTGTTTTGTTTTTTAATGTGAGTCAAAGATTGATTTCTTTATTTCTTGCGTTTGAAGTACTCTTGGATGACATCCTTAGCCTGAGACTCCTCAACCACAGTCCTTAACTATTACACAACTGCCGCCACCACTTTACTAGGTTTACCCTCTCTGTCAATTTCACAGAGGCCTCCCCATTCCGCTCCTTTCTTGTTGTCATCAACCTTAATTAGGTTGATTTGGTGCTCAGCACAAAGGGCCTCCATCCACTTGACATACACAGGCTCATCACAGTTGGATGCACCCACACAAAGATGGGCTTGCTACTCTTTAGCAGGTTCGTGAATTTCACGTGCTAGGCCATCATGGATGAGGGCTGTCTTCAGCCCATCTTGTAAAGCAGTGTTAACATCCATTATACCTCCAGCATCAATGCCTTACTCGGCTGTGGCCGTGGGTTACAGGTGAAGCCGAATCTTGAACGCACCCAAGCCTTGCCTTGCAAGACTCAGTGGGGGCAGGCAGCAGGGAAAAAACTTTTTTTTTTTTGAGAAAGGGTCTTGCTCTGTCACCCAGATGGAGTGCAGTGGTGCAGTCTCAGCTCATTGCAGCCCTGACCTCCTATGCTCAAGCAATCCTCCCATCTCAGCCTCTCGAGTAGCTGGGACTGCAGGTGCTCAGCACATTCAGCGAATTTTTTGATTTTTTTTTTTTTTGTAGAGATGGGGGTCTTGCTATGTTGCCCAGACTAGTCTCAAACTCCTGGCCTCAAGGAATCCTCCTGCCTCAGCTTCCCAAAGTGCTGGGATTTATAGGCGTGAGCCACACCACACACCTGACCTACGTTAGCATTTTAGTATAAAATACTAATTATTTAGTATAAACCGTCAATAAGAGGTCTCCCAACAAGAGCTCTCTTACCATTTGGAAGTGCCAAATTCCAGAGCTTAACATTACTTTCAAGCTAGTAGTTTTGATTTTTTTGCTTTTTTCAGACAGGGTCTCTTACTTTGTCACCCGGGCTGGAGTCCGGTGGCACAATAATGGCTCACTGCAGCCTCAACTTCCCAGGCTTCAGTGATCCTCCTGCTTCAGCCTCCCAAGTAGCTGGGACCACAGGGGCCGCTATTTTTTTTTTACTGTTTTATAGCAACAGGGTCTCACCAAGTTGCCCGGGCTGCTCTCGAACTTGGCCTCAGGCGTTCCTCCCACCTCAGCCTCCCAAAGTGCAGAGATCACAGGCATGAGCCGCTGCACCTGGCCCTCAAGCTAGTCATTTTTATTAGCTACCTGTTTACAAACGCTGCCTGTGAACTTGAACTGTTTTTTGGAAATGCCCCTACCTCACAGGGTTGTGATGAGGATCAGATGTTGGTGCAAACTCCAGCTTCTGTTATTCTAGCTCAGCAGTACCGTGTCTTTTTGTGTTTCCAATTATTTGTTAAAATCCGAAATCTATGTGTGCCGATGGGGAATAAGTTTCAATATATACCTTCAAGTGAGAAACGGAAGGAACAGAACAGTATGTATGAAATATGACCATCTGTGTTGTTTAAAATGGGAATGTGTGTGTGTGTGTGTGTGCGTGTATATGTGTGTGTGTGTATATATATATATATATATATATGCCTATGCTCATGTGGGATATCTCTGGAAGAATACACAGAGGAAATGGATCGTGCACCCCCATACCCCCCCCCTCCCCCCCTTGTTCTTCTTCCTGGAATGTGTGCAACATATGATGCATTTTCCTGTTTCTTTATCGTCTGTCTCCTCCAGGAGAATAGATGCTCCATCAGCACAGGGGTTTTCTGGTGTGTGTTTGCTGCTGACTCCAGCACCTAAACTTGTGCAGCCCAACCCAGTGACCCCAGCCACATGTGGTGACTGAGCACTGGAAACGAGGCTGGTCTGATTGAGAAGGACACAAGAGTAAAATACATATGGGTTTCTTTTCTTCTTTTGTTTTTTGAGATGTTCTCTTGCTTTGTTGCCCAGGCTGGAGTTCAGTGGCGCTGTCTCTGCTCACTGCAACCTCTGCTTCCTGGGTTCCAGCGATTGTCCTGCCTCAGCCTCCGGAGTAGCTGGGATTACAGACGTGCACCACCACGTCCAGATAACGTGTTGGCCAGGCTGCTCTCTCTTGGCCAACCTCCTGATCTGCCCACCTTGGCCTCCCAAAGTGCTGAGATTAGAGGTGTGAACCACGTTGCCCAGCCTTGTTTTGTTTTTTGAGATGGAGTCTCACTCTGTCACCCAGGCTGGAGTGCAGTGGTGCGATCTCAGCTCATTGCAACCTCTGTCTCCACGGTTCAAGCGATTCTTCTGCCTCAGCCTCTCGAGTAGCTGGGATTACAGGCACGTGCCACCACACCCAGGTAATTCTGTAGTTTTAGTAGAAATGGGATTTCACCATGTTGGCCAGGCTGGTCTCTAATTCCTGACCTCATGATCCGCCCACCTCAGTCTCTCAAAGTGCTAGAATTACAGGTGTGAGCCACCATGCCCAGCCTGTACCTGTGTTTATGTACTTATACATGAATATATAATGTATGTATAAATGCCTGTGTGTATAGATTTACAGATATGGTATTTAGACACATTTTATAAAACATATATATTTATATATATGCATATTTATAAATATATATTTAATAATATATAAAACACGTTTAAACATATTTATATTATATATTACATATTATATATGTAATATGTAATATATGTATGTAATATGTAATATAATATATATTATATAGTATATAATAATATGTAACATGTTGTATATTATATACTATACTATATGTAATAATATTATATATATAATATGTCTAAATATAGTATCTGTAAATGTGACTTTATTTGAAAATAGAGGGCCAGGCATGGTGGCTCATGTCTATAATCCCAGTGCTTTCAGAGGCTGAGGTGGGAGGATCATTTGAGCCCAGGAGGAGTTAAGGCAAGCTTCACAGCACAGTGAGATCCATCTCTACAAAACTAAAATAAAGTTAGCCATGCATAGTGGCCTTCACCTGTACTTTAGCTCCTCGGGAGGCTGAGGTGGGAGGATCACTTGAGCCCAGGAGTTGGAGGCTATTGGAGGCTATGTTGAGCTATGATCATGTCATGGCACTCTAGCCTGGGTGACAGAGCAAGACCCTGTCTCAAAAAAAAAACTTATGTAAAAAAATTCCAGCCAGGTGTGGTGGCTAACACCTTTAATCCCAGCACTTTGGGAGGCCGAAGTGGGTGGATCGCCTGAGGTCACGAGTTCAAGACCAGCCTGGCCAACATGGTGAAACTCCATCTCTATTCAAAATACAAAAATTAACCGGGCATCGTGGCATGCGCCTGTTAGGGAGGCTGAGGCAGGAGAATCACTTGAACCCGGAAGGCAGAGGTTGCAGTGAGCCAACTTCAAGCCACTATTCCAGCCCGGGTGATAGAGTAAGACTCCATCACCAAAAAAAATGTTCCCTGGGCTGGGCAACGTGGCTCATGCCTGCACTTTGGGAGGCCAAGGCAGGCAGATCACCTGAGGTCAGGAGTTCCAGACCAGCCTGGCCAACATGGTGAAACACTGTCTCTACTAAAATACAAAAATTAGCCGGATGTGGTGGTGCATAGCTGTAATCCCAGCTACTCGGGAGGCTGAGGCAGGAGAATCGCTTGAGCCCAGAAGGTGGAGGTTGTAGTGAGCCAAGATCGCACCACTGCATTCCAGCCTGGGAGGCAGAGCGAGACTCTGTCTCCAAAAAAACAGGTTCCCTGCCCAGGGCCAGCTCCCTGTCCACCTACCTCCACACCTGTGAGCTTCTCTAGTGGCAGGACTAGCCTGTATCCATCTGGCACCTGGTACCTTCTCAAAGAGGTCCTCCCTACCTCTGTCCTGCAAGGGCCCAACCACCTCTTACCTTACTCTTTCCCTTTCTCCATAACATGTATACCTGTTTCTGCATTTATCATCTGTCTTCCCCCAGGGAGATGTAAACCCCTCAAGGGCTGAGTTTTGCCTGCCTGGTTCACGGCTGTCTCCCCAGCACTAAGCACAGTGCTTGGCACATAGTAGGTGCTCAGTTAAAACTGACAGAAATTGCTGGGTGTGGTGGCTCACACCCATAATTTTCACATTTTGGGAGGCCAAGGTGGGAGGACTGCTTGAGCCTACGAGGCTGAGACCAGCATGTGCAACATAGCAAAACCCTGTCTCTACAAAAAAAATACAAAAATTAGCTGGGCATGGTGGTACACACCCGTGTTCCAGTTACTCAGGAGGCTGACGCAGGAGGATCGCTTGAGCTGGGAAGTGGAGGTTGCAGTGAGCCAAAACCCCACCCCTTCACCCCAACCTGGGAAAAAAAGTGAGACCTTTTCTAAAAAAAAAAAAAAAAAAAAAAAGTCCAGGCACGGTGACTCACACCTGTAATCCCAGCACTTTGGGAGGCCAAGGTGGGTGAATCACGAGGTCAGGAGCTCGAGACCAGCCTGGCCAATATGGTGAAACCCCCATCTCTACTAAAAATACAAAAATTAGCTGGGCATGGTGGCTGGTGCCTGTAACCCCACCTACTCGGGAGGCTGAGGCAGGAGACTCACTTGAACCCAGGAAGCAGAGGTTGCACTGGGCCGAGATCGAACCACTGTACTCTAGCCTGGGGGACAGAGCGAGGCTGCCTCAAAAAAAAAAAAAAAAAAAAAAAGATTGACAGAAAGGATGAATGAGTGAGTGAATGAATGAATGATCCAGTGAGTGGATGATGAGCAGACTCCACTCTTCAGTGTGTTTGGGGGAGGGTACGGCAGAAGGAAGCACAGGGCAGGTTGGGGGCGGGGAGCATCCTGGGAGGGGCATGCTATTCCCCCTCCCTCAGTCCTCTCCTTATCTCATGGATCCCAAAGACCACAGGAATGAAGAGGAGAGCCAGCCCAGACCCCACTCAGACATGGCAACCCAGATGGATTTTCCCAGAGGATTCGGGGCCTGTGGGATGGCCCTGTCTCTTGACTGGGGCTCTGCTGTGTGCAGTAGGAAGAGGACCCTGGGGTGCCCGGACTGCAGCCACTCAGCTGGTTCGTTTCACTTCAGTCAGTCACCTGCCACTGTCCTGTTTTTCCATCTCTTGCACCACCTCTCCAGTTACTGCCTTCATACATTGCTGTAACTTACTTATTCTTTTCCCAAACACATTGATTTAAAAAGCAGTGGGGGCCGGGTGGAGGCTGAGGCAGGCAGATCACCTGGGGTCAGGAGTTTGAGACCAGCCTGGCCAACATGGCAAAAATGGGTCTCTACTAAAAATAGAAAAATTATCTGGATGTGGTCGTGGATGCCTATATTCTCTGCTACTTAAAAGGCTGAGGCAGGAGAATCGCTTCAACCCGGGAGACGGAGGTTGCAGTGAGCCGAGATGGCGCCACTGCATTCCAGCCTGGGCAACAAAGTGAGACTGTCTCAGACAAACAAACAAGAAGCAATGGGGGCTGGGCCCTGTGGCTCATGCCTGTAATCCAGCACATTGGGAGGCTAAGGCAGGCAGATCGCTTAGCCCAGGACTTTGAAACCAGCCTGGGCAACATAGAGAGATCCTATCTCTACAGAAAAAAATAATAGGCCTGGTGCGGTGGCTCATGCCTGTAATCCCAGCATTTTGGGAAGCTGAGGCGGGTGGATCACTGAGGCCAGGAGTTCGAGAACAGCCTGGCCAACATGGTGAAACCCTGCCTCAACTAAAAATACAAAAAAAAAAAAAAATTAGCCAGGTGTAGTGGCAGGTGCCTATAATCCCAGCTACTTGGAAGGCTGAGGCAGGAGAATCACTTGAATCCAGGAAGTGGAGGTTGCAGTGAGCTGAGATCATACCATTGCACTCCAGCCTAGGTGACAAGAGCAAGACTCCATGTCAAAATAATAATAATAACAATTAGCCCAGTGTGGTGGCACACCTGTAGTCCCAGCTACTCAGGAGGCTGAGACGGGAGAATTGGTTGAGCCTAGATGGCAGAGGTTTCAGTGAGCCAAGATCGCATCACTGCACTCCAGCCTGGGTAACAGAGTGAGACCCTGACTCAGAAAAAACAAGGCTGAGTGGGGTCCTAGGTACTCAGGAGGTTGAGGTGGGAGGATCCGGGGCGGTCAAGGCTGCAGTGGGCAGTGATTGTGCCACTGGACTCCAGCCTCAGTAAAAAAATCGAGACCTTGCCTCAATAACTAAGAAAAAAAGAAATAAAAAGCAATGGTTATGTCATCAACAGAAACAGAAACACAATACCCACACCATACACAGAAAGCAACTGAAACAGACACACAGAAACCCACACATGGTTCAATTCTAGCTGCAGAGTGTCAACTGCCCGGGATTCTGAGCCTGAGGTCTGTGCTCTCTCCTGGACAGAAGGGGGTTGGGCCAGCCTTAGAGAGATGCTCAGGCCGCAACAGCAAGGGAGGCTGCTTTGCCCTTGGAATGAGAGCTGCTGTGGGTTTGAGAGCTGGGTGACGCCCTCTCTGCCTTCTATGTAACCTCACTCTGCAGACCTCACTAGTGGTTCACATCTCACCCTGCAGGAAAATTCCCTCTGGCCACGCAGTTTTCATTTTGTTTTCAGGCCTGGATCCCTTATGGAGATGCCCCAGGAGCAAAGGCCTGCGCACCCGATTACTGTGGGCTCTGCAGGGAGTCCCAGCTGCAGAGTTTCCCTTGAGGCTGGGGCCTCTCTAACCCCTGAGCAAGCCCCTTCCTTTTCCCAGCCCTTATAGCGGCTGGGGAGTGGGCACAGGGCCAGGCTGGCAGAGGGCACACCAGCTGGACCCCAGCAAGCCCCAGGGAACTGGGGTGAGCTCATCCCATGGCCTTAATTATCTTCCTGGCTAATGAGCATCTGAGAACCTCCATCCCATTCTGTAAGGATGAACCCCCAGGACTCCAGGTCAGATGTCACCACAAAGGAAGGTAGAAGAAATGGGCTTGCGGGGAGGGGTGAGATACTTCCTGCCTCCTCTTTGCTAGGGAGAGAAAGGTAGGGCTGCAGCAGGCAGTGAGGGTTTCCATTAAGTGTAGGATCCTGTAGCCTACCTCATGGGTGCCAATGCAGGCTTGGAGCCTGCTACCTTGTGATTTTCAGCAAGTGACTTTGCCCTTGCTGCTCAAAGTGCAGTCCCTGAATCATCAGCACCACTCGGGAGCTTTTGAAAAATGCAGGATTAAAGACCAGTTGCAGTGGCTCATGCCTGTAATCTCAGCACTTTGGGAAGCCGAGGCAGGTGGATCACCTAAGGTCAGGTGTTCAAGACCAGCCTGGCCAATATGATGAAACCCTGTCTCTACTAAAAATACAAAAACTTAGCCAGGCATGTTGGCGAGTGCCTGTAATTTCAGCTACTCAGGAGACTGAAGCAGAAGAATTGCTTGAACCCAGGAGGTGGAGGTTGCAACGAGCCGAGATGTTGCAACGAGCCGAGATTGTGCCACTGCATTCCAGCCTGGGGGGACAAAAGCAAAACTCCACCTCAAAAAAAAAAAAAAAAAAGAAAAAAAAAAAAAAAAAAGAAAAATGCGGAATTTTGGGCCCAGACCTCTAGGGTCAAAGGCTATATTTTATTTTATATTATTTTATTTATTTTATTTTATTTTAATTTAATTTTGAGACACGGCTCACTCTGGCACGCAAGCTGGAATGCAGTGGTGTGATCACAGCTCACTGCAGCTTCAACCTCCCAGGCTCAAGCAATCTTCCTATTTCAGCCTCCCCAGAGCTGGGACTACAGGCGTGCAACACCACAGCCAGCTAACTTTTGTTTTGTAAAGATGGGAGTCTCACTATATTTCCAGGGCTGGTCTCAAACTCTGGGGCTCAAGCCACTCCCCTCCCTTGGCATCCCCCAAAGTGCTGAGATTACAGATATGAGCCACCGCGCCCAGCCTCATCTCCATTTTTCCGATGAAAAAAACTGAGGCACAGAAATGTTTGGCTATTTGTCCAAAGCCACCCAGCAGGAAAGCCTGGATTTGAATCTGGCAGTCTGACTCTCAGCTTTCATGCCATGCTGACTTTCACTCACCATCTCCCCCCCAGAATCTTTCCCCCTTAAGTGTCCCTGCCTCCCTTGTCACCGTGTTGCCAGTCCTGGCTCTGGGGTTCTTAGCCTGACCCCCCCAGGTCCTCACTACTAATGGAGTCTCTGCCAACTGAAGGCAGGGACCACAGAGGCTGCTGGAACTGGCTTCGTGGGAAGAACCTATTTCCTGCCACTCTGGGGGCTCCCAGGTGTGGCTGATGGGGCAGGAGCTGGGTACACATGGGAGCGGAGCTGTCCTGAGACACCTGGCTCTGGCCTGTGGGGCAGCTGGCTGGAGCTGGGCTCCCCTCTGCCCTTCTGTCCTACCTTCCTGCTCAACCCCCAGCTCACCTCCTGGGCCTGGCCTCCTGGCTAGGCTGCCGCTGGACCAGCCCTGGTGTTCTGCAGGAACTGGAGTTTGATGTTCATTCATTCAACATCCATGTATTCAGTTCCCACTGCGTGTTAGGCCCTGTTCCGTAGACATGGCAGTGAGTGCCATATACCTAGTCCTGGGAGAGACAGACCAAAAGTTCATCACACACTGCTGAAAATGTACAATTTCACAATCGGCAGGCTGGGCATGGTGGCTCATACCTATAATCCCAGCACTTTGGGAGGCCAGGGCAGGAGGATAACCCAGGAGCTTGAGACCAGCTCAGGCAACAAAGAGAGACCCCATCTCTATAAAAAACTAAAAGACTAGCCAGGCATGGTGGCATATGCCTGTAGTCTCAGCTAGTTGGGAGGCTGAGGCAGGAGAATCGCTTGAGCCCAGGCAGTCAAGGTTGCAGTGACCTATGATTGCACCATTGCACTGTAGCCTGGGGGACAGAGCAAGACCTTATCTCTAAAAAAGAAAAAAATGCTTTGTCAAATCTGTCCACATTCATGGATATAGGCTGAGTGGGAGGATGGCTTGAGGCCAGGAAGAAGATGGAGGCTGCAGTGAGCTGTGATTTCACAACTGCACTCCAGCGTGGGTGACAGAGCAAGACCTCGTCTTAAAACCAAAACAAAAAACCCTAAGGGAACTACTCTTGGCTGGGCAACCAGGTAGGAGAGGCATTTAAGCTGAGATCTGGAAGATGAAGTGGAAGAGAGTTTCAGCTGGGGGGAACTGCATGGGCAAAGGCCTGGCAGTGGAAAAGGCTTGGTGCATAGGGAAGAAAGCCCAGCGAGGCAGTGGAGGGAGTGGTGACCCCGGCCCTCCATGCTCTTCCAGAGGCTTCTGCTTGAGAATGGGAAAGAAGTTTCCAGCAAATAAGGCCCCCGCTCCCAGGATGAGGTCTCAGCTCGACCTGCCCCATCCTGTCTTCTCAAGTTCCCTGGGCCACAGAGGCTTTGAAACACCCACCCTCATCCCTCCTAGGGCCCCGGGGCTGGGGCATCCTATCGCTGATGGATGGCCTTCTTCGTGTGGATGAATGGAGATTACTCCAGGAATTGGCGCCTCTGTGTTCCCAGGCAGACAGGCCTGGCCTCAATTCCCCTCTCCATCAGGAGCAGGCTATGGGACTTCAGCTCTTTGGAGCCCCGGATTCTTCATCTGTAAAATGGGAAGATTCTTTCTTTCTTTCTTTCGGAGTCATCTTTATAAAATGTGTTGGGCTGTTTATACAGGGCAGGCATTTGGTGGGAGCCAAACCACCGGGTTATTACGCTAAAAATAACCATCATTATAGGTGGCTGAGGGGTGCAATTGTCTCACAGCCCAACACCGCAGCGGAATGAGAGCTTCATCAGGGCCGGGACCTTGTCTGGATCGTAACAGTTCCCACGACTACTGGCGTGGCAGGCACGTGGTCAGTGTTTCGCCATCAACTGAACGGGCGGATGAACGATACGTGAATGAATTCCAGAAACAAAGAATATCCAGCTCCTTCCGGAAGCAAGGTCATTCACCTCGACGGTCGCGCGTCTTCCCTGCCTCTCCTCTGGTTTCCCTGCCACTCCCAGCTCTCAGGGAGTGTGAAGCACTCTTCTGTACAGCGTGCCTCAGTTTCCCACGGTGTAAGCGGGCGGGACCAGGGCAGCCTGCTGGGGTCAGGGTGAGGCGGGCGGAGGAAGGTCGCCTGCTGAGGGGCCCAGCACCCAAGGGCGCCCAATCCACGCTCGCCTGCGCCAAGCCCGTCCCCCGACCCCCGCCCCCTGCCCCGCCCACCGCGCGCAGCCCCGGCCCCGCCGCCCGTCGGCCCCAAGTGCACGTGACTCAGTCCGGGCCCGCCCCGGCCCGCCTCGCCGTCCCAGCGCCGACTCCCATTGGTCTCTCTGAGAGGCCCCGCCCCCAGCCGGGGAGGAGCCAGGCCCCGCCCGCCGCAGCCCGAGGCTCCTGCGTCCCGAGTGCGCGGCTGCCGGACCGGGCGAGCGGGCGGGTGGAGCCGGGCCCGCAGGGCTGCTGCGGGGCTATCCGGCCGGGCTGCGGCCGCGCCATGGTGAGCGGGGTGGGGGCGGGCCGCGAGCACAAGCCGGCCGGGGACGCGGGGACCCTGGGGCGGGGAGGGGGCGACTGGGACTGGGAGGGGCGCGCGCGGCGGCGGGGCCGGGCCGGGGTCTGCGGGCGGGGGAAGGGCAGCGCGGCGGGCGCGGCTCGGGGGAGGGTCCATTCGGGGGGCCGCACCCGCGAGCTGGGGCTCTTTGTCCGCGGCGCTGCAGCGAGATCGGGACAAAGGAGGAGGCGGGGGACGTGGGGGCGGAGGCCGCTTTGCGGGGAGCGCGATCCGCCAGCCCCCGCCTGTACAGCCCCCGCCCGTCAGCAGCTCAGTGCCCGCCCGCCTTCTCCCCGTACTTCGGGGTTCTTCAAAATTCTGGGGGCGGGGAGAACCTGGCAGCCTTCTGCGTGGCCAGGAGGGCTTGGGGGCTAGGGGTCCAGGCGACGTCCGGCGCCGGTCTCGCGAATAGGGAAACTGAGGCCGGGCCGCAGCGTTCGGCGCGCGGTTCTGTGGGCAGCGGCTGCGCGGCGTGGGCAAGCCTGGGTCCCGTCGTCCCCTTCCCACACCTCGCCTCCTGTTGGGTCGACTTGAGCTGCCTCCCCAGCTGCCGTTCCCTCCCAGCTGTCGCCCCCTGGGCCAAGCCGCCTCCTCCCTGGAGTCTGGCTTTGCTCCTCTGTAGAGTGGGGGAGACGCCGGCAGCATCGGGCAGGGTGGAATGGGAGGATGCGTGGAGCGCGCTTGGCATCGCGCCTGCAACGCCGCCTGCGCTCAGCACGCGGGAGCCACCGGAGCTCTGTCACCCCTGAGTCCCCAGCACCCAGCTCAGGTCGCCCAGCCCGCCCCAGCAAGGGCCACACCAGGGTTCACCTGTCCCCTGTCCTCTCAGGCACTCGGGAGAGGAGGTGGGCAGAATGTGGCATTTTATTTATTTATTTTTAACGAAGGGGTTTCACCATGTTGGTCAGGCTGGTCTTGAACTCCCAACCTCAGATGATCCGCCCACCTTGGCCTCCAAAGGCGGATTACAGGCGTGAGCCACCACGCCCGGCCGAATGTGGCATTTTACAGTCAGGGTTGAAATGCGGGATTTGGGACGAAGGTTGCCTGGGTTTGAATCTGCACGTCTGCTTTTGAGCTGTGTGACCTTGGGCAGTGGACTTAACTTCTCTGAACCACTGATTTCTGTATCTGCCAGGAGAGAACAGTAATAGCTCAACTGCTCGGTCGTCTTGAGGCAGATAGATGTCTGCGTGAACTGTTTAGCTCAGTGTCTGGCACATCTAATTGCCACCAACTTTCTGGGGCATCTACCAGCATAGTTGTTTGGCCAAACAGACCAACCCTGGGGCGGCCTGTGAAAATGACCAGTGGGTGATTCACAGAGTGGGGGCATGAGCCTCCGGGCCCAGGAAGACCCCGACTGACCTTGGGGCAGTCCCGTATCAGTGCTCTGCAGGCTCTGGCTTCCTCTTTTGCCACCGGGGAAGCTAGGGGGTTCTGGAGCGAGTTTCCTCTTCTGAGGATGGGGGTGTCATGCGTAAGGGTGGAGGTTGAGATAACACTGGCCAGAGAGCTGGCACAGCCCCATCAGTGTGGGCTTCCACGGGCGTCCGGCTGCTCTTGCTCCTGGCTTCTGGAGGTCTGGGGCCTTGCGTGATGCGTCCTGCGTCCCACGGTGCTCTGGCCCAGGGCAGAGCGGACGTCCCGCCCCATCCTGTGTCCAGCAGTGCCCTCTTCTCCCCACATCACTGTTTTCCAGTCAGAACCTGGGGCAGGAAATGTTTCTGGTTTGTGAACTGGGGTTCACTGAAGAATTTGTTGGCACCCTTGGCAGGTGGCTTTATGGGGCCAGTGCTAGAAGCCCCCTGGGGATGGCTGGCCCCTGTAAGCAGGGCGTCCCTTGAGGAGGCTCAGGAGGTGACGGCTGCCAGGCGGGGGTGTTTTGCTGGTGGTGAGCCCGGCAGCACTCGTGATGTGCCCAGCTGAGTTAGGAGGAGGCAGCGTGTCCCTGGAGAAAGGGTATTTGTGGCACTGGGCCTGGGCCAGGCTCTGTGCCCTGCCAGTCCTGGGGGTAGGCTTGGGGTCCCTCAGGCTCAGTGTTCTCTCTGCGGCACGCGGAGGTGTGGCTGGTGACATGCAAATCTGGTGGCCCTGCGATCCTTCTGTTTTCACTGTTCTTACCACTTCTCATCCTCACCACAATCTGGTAGATGAGGTCAGGGACTCATACCCACTTTGCACATTGAGAAACTGAGGCCAGAAGGAGCAGGTTGCTTGGCTGGGCAGAAGCAGGGCACAAAAGCGAGTCCCCGGCTGGGAGGATGGGCTGGGAGGACGGAGGAGACTCCAGCCTGCTCTGCTACAGGCTGTGGGCCCCCAGGGCCTGGAGCACCCAGAGTGGCCTATTGAGCAGGATCAGGCTCAGTCTGGGGATCCCATGAGGGGACAGGGATAAGCAGACCCCTCCCCCCCATACTGGGGAGGACCTAGAGGACAAGCTGGGGCCCTGGGAGGGAGAACAGGACAGGAGGTGACCACTCCCCTCCCCTCTGCTCCCCTCTGCTCCCCTCCGATCCTCTCTGCTCCCCTCCTCTTCCCTCCCCTCACTGGTAGCTGGGCCGGGGACTGTCCATTTGAATAGCTCTGATGGGGTGGTGTTCATCTCCAGTTCTGCCCCCATGCTTGTGGGGGCCCAGTTACTGATCTCTGTGGGCCTAGGCAGGACCATGTCAGTAATATCTGCAACCTTGGGTGGCTGGGGGAGTGGCTTAGGGTGGTGCAGGCCCCGCTTACCTTGTCTTGCTATTGTGATTCCGTGGGATGAGTGTCGGCTCTGCCTGGTGACACAATGTGTTCTATGCTGCCGCTGACCCCCACTGGGGTTGAGGATGCTGGGGCGGGGGGATTGTGCAGACTGGAGAGCCTGGGCCTTGGAGCTTGCTTTTATGGTCGGTGGGTGGGATCCGACAGTCAGGACCCCCTTGGCAGAGGATGGCAGGACTGAGGGCACATGGAGCAGGAGGGTGTGTGTTTGGGGGATCCAGATGGCCTTGGGCTTCAAATGCCAGGCAGAGGGGACACTCCAACCTGCCCAGAGATCGCAGGCCCAGGCTATGCTTTGGGCCCCTCTGCACTTGGAAGACGCCTCTCTTGGCTCTGCGGGGCTCCCCTCTGCGCACCTATCCTGCCTTCTAGCTTTTCACTTCACCTCCCTGCATGTGCCTCAGTTTCCTCACCTGCCAGATGGAGATGGCTCGGGTGAGCAGAGGCGGCTGCAGGCTTGCTGGATTCGATGCTGGTGGGAGTGAATGTGAGCTGATGTCATCATGGCTGTCAGGCCGGCGAGGATTCCCATGTGCCAGCCTGGGCATCTCCCCAGTCCAAGCTGTGGCCTGTCCCTGTCCTCTGCATCCTGTGGGCTTGACTGGATCAGGGTGAGGGGTTACCCAGCTTGTAAGACACAGCTTTGCTCAGAGGGGCTGGAAAAAGAGAGCAGGCGGGTAGGGTCCAGCCAGGCACAGGGGCTCATGGGGACCTGCTGCCCTCCATGCTTTCTGAGTTTCCCCAGGTTCTGCTTCTTGGTCACCCCCTTCCCTCCCTGCCTGCCAGCAAGCATGGAGCCAGCTTGCCCCTCCGTGGGCTCAGCCTGCCTGAGTCCTGGCATTCACCGCTCTGCCCCCACACTTGGGCATAGGCCTGTCCTCCCACGCAGGCTGCCGGCTTGAGTCTGGTGGGACAAAACATGGGGGCCTGTGCTCAGGGTCCTGTGAGTACTCTGGGTGTCACGGACCCCCACCTGTCATCCCCTTGGGAACAGGGTCTCCTCCAACTCATCACTGCATCCTCAGGCTGGGAACAGTTAGCTGACATTTACTGAGCACCTACTGTGTGCCCCTGCTAGGGCATGGTACAGCCGTAGGCGGGACAGATGGTGCCCTCTTCTGACAGCCTTGGAGTCCAGGGAGTGAGACACAGCCAGGAAACAGCCCCTGAGCCTAGAGAAGGGCAGGTAGCACGGAGAACAAATGAAGTAGGGCAAGGCTGCAGTGGGGGCATGGGAGGAGGGGGGTCTGGGGCCAGGGTGGTCTGGAAGGGCAGCCTACAAGAGGCACCTTCTGAGAAAGTTCCAAATAGGAAGGCTCCAGCCACGGGGCAGTCAGGGCAGAGGTGGGAGTGTGGGCTCACAGCGGAGGGCGTGGGGACACCTGGGGAGGCAGGAGGCTTGGATTCTCTTCTGGTGCCGGGGAGGGTTCTGAGCAGGGATTATGCCATCACATTTTTGCAAAGATGGTTTCTCAGGAAACATTTGCTGAGTGAACAAAGGAACAGGTATGCACTCGGGAGGGCCAGACCACAGGCCAGGTGTGACTGTGGCTCAGTCCCTGGGCTCTATGCTCACGGGGGGCAGAGCCCGCCACCTGGTTCTGCCCATGTCTCCTGGCCTGGGTTGAGGGCAGCAGACAGGGTTTTGAGGTCACCACTCCTCTTAGAGAATCCCTTTGAGGTGGGGCTGCCTGTGCCTCAGTTTCCTCATTAGTCCTGGTTGAACTGGGGCCCTTCGACCTGGCCTGCCCACCTGGCTTTGCTCCGCCTACCCCAGGTCATGGTGCCATTGTTTGATTTTGTACTTCCTGTCCGTGAACCACCCCCACCGCAAAACACACACACTTCCCCTTCCGAACTGATACTGACGTGCCTTCCTGTCCAGAAGCCCCAGGGGAGGGCAGGCGCCTTAGCAGGCCCTGTGGACCAGAGGTGCTGGAGAGAGGGTGGCAGGAGGCACGGGTCAAGCAGGTGTTATCCCTGCAGGAAGAGAACGCAGAGGTTGGGATGAGTGTACACAGGCTCACCCAGCCATGGTGGGCAGGCTGACCAGGGGGTCGGGGGGTCCCCTGTCCAGTCTGGAGGCCTGAGAGGACAGCTGAGCAGGGTTGTGGGACCTAATGGTGGCAGGAGAGAGGCCAGGGTGGTGTGTGCATGCAGGGGACAGGGCAGGGCCACCATGGAGCTCATGGCCCACTGGAGGGGGAGGTGGGCGCTAATCAGGTGGCCGTGCGCCAGAAGCCAGGGCTGCACACCGAGGCCACTGCTCTAGAGGGAAGGAGCCCGACCTGGACTTCCAGGCTGGGAAGGCTTCCCTGCTGGAGCTGGCATTAACCAGGTCAGGGTTTCTTTCTCCAGCCGGGCCATCTGTGGGGTGGGGGCTGCCCTGTGCACGGTAGATGCCAGAAGCATCCATAGTCTCCCTAGATGCCAGGAGTGCTACCTCCCCCCAGTTGTGACAAGGAGAAGTGGCTCCAGACATGGCCAGATGTTCCCAGGTTGGGAACACAATGACCCCCAATTGAGAACCACTGAACAAGGATAAACCGGCGGAATGTTCTGGGCAGGAGTAACTTCCCCGGGCCAGGGCCCGGTGGGAGGGTGCGTGGGGGTCAGCGTGGTTGGCAAGTAGGGCATGTTGGGGATGTGTAGTGTTTGCTCCTGCAGGTCATTGTGAGGACTTGGGAGGCATCCTAGCTGCAGTGGCCTCTGAGGGCGGACAGGGAGATCCTTAGTGCCTGCAGCCTGGCCCCTAGAGGCAGGGGAAAGGCAGTGGAATGAGGGGAGCTTACCTCTTCTGCCCAGGCCCTCTGCAAGGCTGCTGGTTTCCCAGGGCCTGGACCCTGGACAGGTGCTGGGGGCGCTGACTCAGCTGCCTTTGACCTTCGGGCAAACCTGGCTTCTGGGGAAACTCCTGTTGGGTAAGAATCATTTCTCCTTAAGGCTGCTGTTGCTTAAGAATGCAGCAGGTTCGATCCTGTTTGGAGGGAAAACCTCCTACCAGGGCTGTCTGCCTGCACTGATGTCAATCTCATCCAAAGGGAACAAAAAGAAGCCACACGTCTAGCCCTGAGTGCCGACTGTGCGCCCAGTCCCGTGCAGAACGTGTCTCAGACTGCTTATCCTCACTGACCCCAGGTGCAGTGAGTGTTTGCTCTGCTTGTGGTGAGCGAGGCAGAAGAGGGAAGAAAGTGTAGGTTATCTTGGGACGCTGGAGAGCCTGCCAGCCTCAGCACCAAGGGGCAGCAGCGGCAAAGCCCTGGCCTCAGCGTGCTGTCACTGGTTGTGCCTTGGGTGTCACCTAGAGGGTTGACAGGGCGCCTGGAGCAGGGGACTCTTAGTCCTTGTGTGCATTCCACAGCCACACTGTCCTGAGCCACTCGGCGGCCGCATGCATGTGTAAACTCCGTGGCTCGGCCAGGTGGAGGTGGTGGTCCCGGCCCTCCTAGTTCTGGCATCACTTCCTCAACATGCAGAGCAAGGCTTGGCCTGGCCTGGGAGGGGCCTTGTCCCTGCCCCCACCCAAACCAGCTGGTGTCCAACTCCTGGCACTTTCCAGGGGGAGCCCCTCTGCCTTCAGAGCCTTAGCCCTCGCCGTTCCCCCTGCCAGGAACACTCTAACCCATCAGCACTGCCTACCTACCTCCCACCTGCCCACCCAGTTTAGCATCGTGTTAACTGCTCGCTGTGTTCCTGACATGGTGCCCTGCATTGTGAGTGACCAGCATCTGGGGTACTGACCTGTTGCGGTCTGGCTCCTGCACTAGATGCTAAGCTCCGTCGGCGGGGAGTCTCTGTCCCACCCTCCCTGCCTCCCCGAAGCTCTCTAAGTGCCTGTCTCCATCTCTGGGTACACTCTACCCTGTCACTTGCTTGGTTGGCCTTGGCCCAAGCTATACAAGGGACTCTGTTGCTCAGCTTCCTCCTCAGATGGTGTGCCACGTTCCAGGGGTCTTCCCAGGCCAGCTGCAGTGCCTGGTGGCAAAGGCTGTTGTCCACTACACCCTCTCACAGATGTCCCCAAAGGACCTGACTGTTCTGTATATGATGCCTGTTTGGGGCAGGGACTGATGTCATTCCTCAGCTTTTTTTTTTTTTGGAGAGTCTTGCTCTGTTGCCCAAGCTGGAGGGCTGGAGTACAGTGGTGGGATCTTGGCTCACTGCAACCTCTGTCTCCTGGCTTCAAGTGATTCTCATGTCTCAGCCTCCTGAGTAGCTCAGTAGTTGGGATTACAGGCAGGTACCACCATGCCCAGCTAATTTTTATATTTTAGTAGAGACGGGGTTTTGCTGTGTTGGCTAGGCTGGTCTCAAACTCCTGGACTCAGGTGATCTGCCCACCTCAGCCTCCCAAAGTGCTGGAATTACAGGTGTGAGCCACTGCGCCTGGTCATTCCTCATGACCTCAGTCCCTTCGTGGTCATAAACATTGAGTAGGGGGGCTGGGCTTCCCAAAGGTGTACCTTCAGGAGAAGAACCAGAACCACGCCTGGCTCTGTGGCAGCCTTTACTGCAGCTGCTGCTGTTGCAGTGTTCCTGGCTTTGCAGCCAGCGAGGGTGACTTGCCTGGCTGGTACAGCAGCACTCGGGGTTTCAAAGGTCGTGAGCAGGAGCTGGGTGAGCACCCGCGAGCAGACGTCTTCGAATGCTGGCCAGCATACTTTTTGGCAGGGTGAGGGTGTGATGGGCAGGTCTAAGAATGATTGAAAATAGACCCTGTGGAAGTGCCAGCTGCATTTTGTGGGTGGTCTGGGTCCCTGGCAGAGGCCCCCCTGTTGTACCTCACCTGCTTTGTCTTTCAGGACTACTGTGCCCAGCCTGAGTTCCAGCCTCACTGAGTGGCCACCCCCAAAGCACTTCCAGCCGAGGAAGCCCCCAGCACTGACCATGTCTATTATGGACCACAGCCCCACCACGGGCGTGGTCACAGTCATCGTCATCCTCATTGCCATCGCAGCCCTGGGGGCCTTGATCCTGGGCTGCTGGTGCTACCTGCGACTGCAGCGCATCAGCCAGTCGGAGGATGAGGAGAGCATCGTGGGGGATGGGGAAACCAAGGAGCCCTTCCTGCTGGTGCAGTACTCGGCCAAAGGACCGTGCATGGAGAGAAAGGCCAAGCTGATGACTCCCAACGGCCCGGAAGTCCATGGCTGAGCCAGGATGGGAGGCTCCTGGTCCTGTTTGCAGCCAGCCGAGAGGCGCTGAGAGGGGCAAAACCACACAGACGTGCTGCTGTCTGAGAGGAAGGGCTGACACTTGCTGGCATGGCCTCTGCAGGCTTCGTCATCGCATGCACTGACGCCCGAAGGCCCGGCTGTCCTGGGCTTCCCCTCGGCCTCCAGGTGAGGCTGCCCATTGCAGGCAGTGGGCAGGCCTGACCTTGCTGGGGCTCACAGCCCCGTAGCGCTTTTGTTACTTGAATGTTTAGCTGAGCCTGTTTTCGATGGAGCTACTACTGTAATGCGTGAACTAACAAACCTGTGAACTGTAAATAGGCCTTTGGAAGCACGTGCTTAAGCCCTTTTGCTGATTTTTTAAAATATCATCTAGTGCACACGGGACTGGTTTGATTCTGACTGTGCTCATGACAAGATGAGTCAAGACCCCGAAGGGTCATAGGCTTGTAAAGGCCCACGCAGCACTCAGCAAGGGTCTCTCATGTGTGTTCATCTGTCTGTATTTCAAGGAAGTGAGATGCCAGTTTGAGGTCTCGTGGCCAATCAGTTGGGGTGCTTGGGTGATCTCTGCTTGGTTAGTCATGGGTGGAAGAGGAACCACACCCCCCACACCCTTCTCTTCCTTCTCCAGATAGACTCACATGTTAAATAGCAGTTCCTGTTGAGATTGGAGTTACTGCAGGGAAGCTACCGGACCTGCCTGGGAGCCATTGAAGGGCAAGTCAGGGCACGAGTCCCGGAGGCTGCCAGCATCCTTGTAGCAGAGCAGTTTCTCACCCCTTTGGTCTTCAGCATGCCGAGTGCCCCGCAACCCCCTGCAGTGCAGGCTTCGCTGAAATTGCTCTGATCCTCATAGAAACACCAGAGCCTGTGGTGGCTGCTTTTGGTCTGAAACCCAGTTGGCCCAGGAAAGAGAAAGTTGTATGTTTTGTGTTGGTGTTTCCTAGTTTCTGCACTGGAGGGGGAGGGGACTGTTGAGGTTCTGTCTTTTTTCTTCTTTCCCTCTTCCCTTTTCATACCAGTTGGCTTCCTCTCCTCTGATAACCACCTGCCTGCAGGGTCCTGACTCCGCTGTCCTCAGCGGGTCTCTCATCACCTGACCCAGCTCTGAAGGCACTGAGACCCGGGGAACATCATTTCTCACATGCACATTGCCACAGGAGCCACCAGACTGCTTCCTGCCAGCCTGTGCTTGCAGCAGGGGGCAGGGCAGAGGTGAATGCTGAATTCAGGACTTGACTCTCCCACAGGTGGTGAGTTGGTGGCTCTCAGGTGAGGTAGCGTCTCCAAGACCTCCCCTGTGTACACTTCAGTGAGCTCACTTTGGTTTTTAATCCCACCACTGTAAGCACACAGTAATTTTATTTATGATTCAAACGTGACTCATGCCTGCCATCCTCGGAAAGCCAGCCCCGGCTTAACCACACAACGCTGGCCCTTAATGCCTGAGCTCAAGAGCTCTGGCCTCCTGCTCTGGCTACAGGAACCTCCTCTGGACTCACCCAAGACTCTTCTAAAAAGCGTGTTGAATGAATCCACATTCTGGAACCTCGAGGGGGGAGAAGTAGGGAGCCCTTTTAAGCAGCATACACCTAAATTGGGGGGGTTAAACATTAAGTAGTAGCTTGGGGTGGGAAGAGGGATGGCTGGCAGGGCCTTCTGAGCAGAAGGCAGTAATGAAACACCTCAGCTGGGCTCTTGAGAGCCCTTAGGAAGAAGAGACAACACCGTTATCCACTAACGTGGACAAGCTCAGAAGAGGTGGTGGTGGCGCAGGTGTGATGTCTGCAGAGGCCCTGCAGTCTGGGTGGGCAGGACACACGGCGGGGGCCACTGAAACCAGGCCTAGGAGGGAGAACAGAACTTCCAAAGGTGGAAGATGGGGGAGAAGGTTTGCTTTGGTGAATGAGGAAAGGCAGAGGTGGGCATGTGACCCATCCCCTCATGTTTCAGAACTTCCAGGCTTTCTACCTCGACTCTCACCACAGCCAGCACATACCCTAGGCTGTTTTTCCTTCCTCCACACCCAAGGGACGCAGGAGCAGCTAGGATCTGCATTTTCAGGTTCCGAGCCTGACCCCTGAACTGACCAGTGCTCGATTATCAGACTTGACCTATGGTTTTGACCTTGTCAGTGAAGTCTCCGCTTTGAAGTGATTAAGCGTCACTTTCTCATCAGTTTCACTTCTGGAGGCTTTCTTATTCCACTCCCTGGTGCCAGGGCCATACTTGGGAGTTTGAATCAGGCCCATATGAGCATGGTAGCTGTTTTGGGTGAAGGCCAGGGACTAAGTGAGGCACTGGGGGAGGGAGGATCTTCGGGAGGAAAATGAAAATGCCTGTAGAACTAGTGAACCACATCATAGCGCTCACTGTTCTTATTTTTCAATAGCTACTTTTTTTTTTAGCATAGACACCAGAGCCACTCTCTCAAATGGCTTAGTAGGTTATGACCTCTCTTGGAATTCTTTCTGAATGCCCAACTGTTGCATTCAAGTTTTCTGACTAATCAAGAAATTAAGCATTCATCCTTTGTATCACTGCAGAAGCAACAGTGGGGGGACAGGGAGGGAACTTTTGACACTGAGCCACTAAAATATGGACTAATTTTTTGGATGAATATTCAAATGGACTGTGCTACTGTTTTTGTCTCAAAGCTACCAAGTTTGTGCAATAAGTGGAAGGGATGTCATCCCTCTTCAATAAATGCTGAATGACATTGAAGTTGATTTTCTAGACCACTGAGAAAATCTTTATTTACAATAAATTTCAATAAAATTTGCATAAATATATTCCCAATGTACAATTTTCACCTCTGATTTCTTCATGTCATTTAAAAAGTTAGTCTGTCCTATTCTCGTTACTCCTTTCAGATGCCAGTGTGGCACTGGCGTTAGCAGGTGGAGGGGAGCCAGGTAGCCGGGGGGCACCTGAAGGCTCAGGCTGCTCGGAGTGGGCCTCTGTCTCGGCCGCCAGGCTTTCAGTTCTGTCCCTGCCCTCCAGTTTCCTCTCCATGGTGGCCACCAGGATCTTGAGCCAAGTGTTCTCGGTAAGGAGGTTTTCTGAGGCGTCGGCCAGCTCCTGCAGCTTGCGGGCCAGCTCCTCCAGCTCGTGCGTCTTCTGCTGGTAGAGGGCCTGCAGCTGCTCGCTGTGCGTGTGGAGCAGGCTGTGCTGCTCCTCCAGGGCCCGCTGCTGCCGCCGCAGCCGGTGCTCATCCCTGCGGGCGCTGGAGAGCTGAGACTCCACCTGCACTTGTGCTCGCTGGAGGCTGCTTATTTCTGCTCTCAGTTTCTGGATCTCTCTCTCCAAGTGGGAGATGTGCCCCCGCTGTAAGACTGCCTCGCTCTGAAAACACTCCTTGGTAGGAGAGTTAGCCACATTCTGGTGGCTGTAAGCAGGGTCTGAGTGATGCAAAATGAACCTCAGCAGGTTCGGAAGGGTGATGGGGACATCTTCGGGGTATTTCACACTTAGGTCCTTTCTGGAGAGAAAGGGAAAGGAGGCAAAGACGCGAGTTGGGCCAACACAATTCATCCAAAAGCAGACTGTACCCAAGGCCAGGCCATCAGTTCTCACCAAGAAAAGACATTCCACAGATTTAACTTACTGAAAGCAAGGAAAATGTTGCCTGGGCAAGAAATTCTCTACAAAGCTGAGGCTGTCCCATATGCGTATTCTGTAATTTACATGGCTTATCTGTCCCTGAAGCCAGAGCTCAGATTCACCCACACAGTCCAAGAAAGACGGGAGTTCCTAGGCCCAGGCCTAAAGCCAGTGATGCAGGGCCCAGGGAGTGTGTGGGCAGGGGGCCTCTGTGTGCTCGGAGATGCCCAGTGGCTGTGTCAGGAAGAGCATCCAGGGGAGGCAGGACTGTCCCACCTATGTCCCTCTGTGCGCACTGACAGTGCCCAGAGAAATAGGAAGAACTTGAAAGATACTCAGCCTGTTACTTTGGCAAGCATTTATTACACATTATCTAAGGCAGGGGTTCTCAACTGGGGGTGACTTTACCCCCGATCCCTGGGCACATTTGGCTCACACCTGGCAACCTGATCCCTGGCAAACAGACCGACCAAGGGACTATGATTCAGGTTGCCTGGCCCTGAGAGCACAGAATAAGGAAGGAAGTGACAAAGGAAGGGGTTTCCCCACAGCTTTGTTCCAGGTCGTGATCTAGAGATCTAGAAAATTCCTCTCCAGAACTTGTCATTTAATCATCTGATGAAGTTTCTCTCACACTTCTATTTACCTGTGCCTATACAGTCTTGCTGCAATCCAGCAAAACTACCAGCTTTATGCACTTATGTATGAGGCAGGCTGGCAGCCAGGTTTGTCTCCCTCAGGTGTTAACAGAATAGAAGTCAACAGCAGGGACTCCAGAGCTCGGCTGCCCAGAGCCACTGCACGCGACCATAACAGTTTCTATTTTATCATAGTAAATATACAATTTCATATTCTTTTCACTGAAAGTAGCATAAAATTTTGGGATATGCATTTGACCATCCCCCCCTTTAAAGCTTCATTTTTTCTTTTTTTTTTTTTTTGAGACGGAGTCTTGCTCTGTCTCCCAGGCTGGAGGGTAGTAGCACGATCTCGGCTCACTGCAACCTCTCTACCTCCTAGGTTCAAGTGATATTCATGCCTCAACCTCCCGAGTAGATGGGATTACAGGTGCCCATTACTACCCCTAGCTAATTTCTGTATGTTTAGTAGAGATGGGGTATCACCGTATTGGCCAGGCTGATCTCAAACTCCTGACCTTGTGATCTGCCTGCATCAGTTTCCCAAAGTGCTGGGATTACAGGTGTGAGCCACTGTGCCTGGCCAAGCTTAGTTTTCTTAACATATAAGCTTTCTTCAAGTGGGGCATCCCAGCCATTCAAATGACAAAGCTGGGTGTGGCCCTGTGTGCCTGTAATCCCAGTCCTTTGGGAGGCTGAGGCAGGAGGATCGCTTGAGGCCAGGACTTTGAGATCAGCCTGGACAATATAGGAAGGCCTCGTCTGTACAAAAAAATATTAGCCGGGCAAAGTGACACACGCCTGTAGATCCAGCTACTTGGGAGCCTGAGGTGGGAGGATGACCTGAGCCCAGAAGTTCCAGGCTGCAGTGTCACCTTGTCTCAAAAACAAAAAAAACAAAAACACCCCCACAGCAACTAAAAACATATCATGGCCCTGTGAAGTGGGCCCATGGAAGAATACAGAAGCTGGACCTGCCCCAACGTTCCGCGGCACAAGACTGGTCTTACGAGGCAAAGTAAGGGTAAATTACTTCCCAGAAAAAGCTGCCAGTATCCCTCAGTATGTCAATCTCAAGACATTTACAGGACAGTGACATTTGCGAGCATGCTATCTGCTAAGAGGTCTTGGTGCACTCTCCATGAACGTCCCTAATGGGCATGCTAAAACACTTTGTTAAAGTAGCAAGGACACAGAATGTCAACAATCTATTTCCAGGAAAGCAGTAATGTGTTAGTGTGGTGGTAACAGGTCCCAATGTCTATTCCACTCTCCTCTAATCCTGAGGGAGTGGCAGGGCACACATCTAAAAAAGTGTGATTCTGGCCGGGCAAGGTGGCTCATGCCTATAATCCCAGTACTTTGGAAGGCCAAGGTGGGCGGATCATGAGGTCAGGAGATAGAGACTATCCTGACTGACACAGTGAAACCCTGTCTCCACTAAAAATATAAAAAATTAGCTGGGCGTCATGGCACGTACCTGTAGTCCCAGCTACTCGGGAGGCTGAGGCAGGAGAATCACTTGAACCAGGGAGGTGGAGGTTGCACTGAGCTGAGATCACACAACTGCACTCCAGCCTGGGCAACAGAGCGAGACTCCGTGTCCAAAAAAAAAAAAAAGTGTGATTCTTCCCCTGTGGTGTACAGGGGCACCCATTTCCCCCTCGTCGCCTGGCCCAGGGCCAGGCCAGAGCACCTACATTTTGAACTGTCACAGAGTCTGATGCAAGTGCTGGCTGGAGGAGCACCTGCTCAGTGGAGCAAGTGGCTCTGAGATGCCTCTGCACAGGAAGACTCTTGTCCCCCTCAAGGCCCCTCCCCTGCCTCTTCCTCCTGAGGACAGGCTCTTGGATATTTTTTCCTTCATGATTTTTATATATCAAGACATGCTCTTTGTAGACAATTCACAAGGGATGTAAAAACATACAAGAAGCACCTTCAAATCACTTGCAATTTCACTCCTCTGAAATCACTATCGACACCTCAACTTCTGTGAACATTTCCACCTAACACATGTACAAGTTTCTATTTTATCACAGTAAATATACAATCTCATATTATTTTCACTAAAAATAGCATAAGCAGGTGGACAGTGAAAAAGGTCTTACTACGTTATCAAATACCCTTTTTCATTTCCTCTTTTGCAACCTGTCAGCTCATGCTGTTTGCCCATTTACCTTCTGGCTAAACCAAACACTCGCTTGGGGACCAGTTCATGATAAGCATACTTTACTTCTGACTACCATTTATTTTTAGGAAATGAGAAAAATTCCCTTCCAAAGCCATAAGGCTTTGTTTACCAACCTCCTACCATTAAAAGAGAAGTGGACAGTCTTCTTATATATTTACAGTCTTGACCTTTCCAGGTCAAGGACAAGGGTAAGGGGCTGCAGGGCTGCAGCAAGTGCCTAGCATGGGGCCAGAGAAATGCGCTCATCTTCATGTTTACTACACCCGGCAGCTTCAGAACAAAGGTCACTTAGCCCAGACGCAGGTCTCCAGATGACGCCCTGACCTGTCACCTGTTTTGCCTGTGTCTTCTAAATAGATGCATTTCTGTCAGCTGCTGAGAACTTCTTCATTAAAAGGAATGTGCTGGGTGCTATGATTTTAATATTTTTTTCTTTTTTTTTTATTTGGAATTCAAATAATTCAAAAATTATTCGTCATTAAACTACATGCCCAACTCCAGTCCCACAGAGATGAAAATGTTAGGGTTACTGTCCGTGATTCCTGGACTATGTGGTAATTTAAACACTTCTTAGAAAGAAAAAGCCTCATCAAAACTCAGTCAGCAGTAAAAAAGGGTGAGTCACATTCTGTTTTTAGTGCATGATTTGACAAGACCCTACTACCACAGAAGTATTCCAGCAAACATTCTTTGAGATACAGAGCAAAAACCAAGGGAATGATTCAATAGATATGAGGCAAACACTCTCCAAGAGAAACATGACAAGCTGAATTGCAAAAGGGAGGCAGGTAATTAAAACAGCAAAAGTCACACATGCTAGTAAGGGACTCCCTAAATGATGCTGCAGACACTTTCCCCTGGAGAGACCATATTGTCAAAGCCATGCGAGTGGGTCCCCAGAAGGACTCAACTTTCTAAAAACCAGAAGGAATCTATAAAAAGGGAGCAAACATCCAGTATATTAGGCTCTAAAGGACCAGGCGTTTGTTTTCTTTTCTAAAACATCTGCCATCTACATTCACTAACTAGAAGTCCACTCCCCCTTGTTAATGTCCTGCTTGCTAGGGCTTTCGGGGTAGTTGCTGTGAAGATCTGCACCTGGAACACTGGCTAGACAAGCGTGAAAAAAATCAAGCAACAACTCCATGGCAGACATTCACAGCAGTCTGCACGCATCGGAGAAAGCCCCTTTCCAGGGCTCCTGGGACCAAGGCAAGGATGGGATTTCTGCTCCATCTTGCCATGGGAAAGGAAAGCTACCCCGTCCTCTGTATGAGAGGGATGAGGAGCTGCTGGGAGGCCAATTAAGAGACAGGCATGTGGAAGGCTTGAGGCAGGCAGGGCTCCACAGATTCTCTGCTGTTTTGACCCACACAAACTTGGGGTCTTTTCCTGTCAATCTCTGTGTCCTCCATATGTTCACACAGGCCATGAAAGCTAAGAATTCTCACAGCCACATTCAAGCCTGGGTAAGAGATAGACTGTGGGAAGCGCAACCTTCTTTTAAAAGATCCGTACCACACATAGCATCTTGACACTACATCCCTTTTACCCTATGTACCTAAGGCACTTTTTTTGAGATAGTCTTGCTCTGTCGCCCAGGCTACAGTGTAGTGGTGTGATGTTGGATCACTGCAACCTCCGTATCCCAGGATCAAGAGATTCTCATGCCTCAGCCTCAGACTAGCTGGGATTACAGGTATATGCCACTATGCCTGGCTATTTTGTGCAGTGACGGGGTTTCACCATGTTGGCCAGACTGGTCTCAACTTCCTGAGCTCAAGCAATCTGCCTACCTCAGCCTCCCAAAGTGCTGGGGTTACAGGCATGAGCCATAGTGTCTGGCTCCTAAGGGAACATTTTTTGAACATAATGAATGATTTACATCTTAAAGGCATTTCATTTTCAGACCTCCACAAAAGAATCCCAACTGCCCACTAGTGAAAAAAAAAATTGGCATTACCTGTTGCAGGGAAAAAACAAGACAGTAGGAAGACGATCGACCATAAATTCCCAAGGAAGGTCATTCTGAGACACATCAATCCTGGCAAAAGAGAAGAACAGAAATGGCAGAAGATCAGCCCAAGAAATGCCAACTTGAAAGAACCTTCTCAGATAACCTCAAGAACCTGGTGCAATTTTTAGACCCCACACTGGGCTAGCCCCTTCGCAATGAGTGCACTACCAGGTGTGAACTGGCACTGATACTTCCAAGGCATGCAACTTTCCTCTACGTGGACACTTTCTACTGAGTGGCAACTCGACATCCTGAAAGGAAAAATGAACCTGTAGAAAAGGCGGCACTGACACCTGAAGAGTGGTTCACGTCTCACCTGACAGGAGCTAGCCAAGTATTTTAATCCCTGAATATTTCTGGAAAAAGAAAGGAAATCATTGAGCAAAATCAAGCCTCTCTGAAGATGGAAAATTATATCCTCTTTATGTTGAAAATCTGCATAGAGGCCAAAAACAGCCTATTTTCTTAGCAGATTTTACATTAACTTTCTAATACAGAAAATGATGTCTATACTAACTCACCGACGGCACATGGCCTATATGCTTATATATTTTAAAGAACAGTTGTCATATATTTCATACTCTATTCTTTTCCATTAATTGTATGAAAAAGCATTGTTAAGGGATAAAAACTCTATTAAATGCCCAGCCATAATTTACTGAAACATTCCTCTCCTGGTGGATATAAATAGTGCTATAATGATGAGCTCATGCTTCTCTGTAATTCCTATTCCATTACTTCTCCAAAGTAAAATTAACTGGGTCAAAAATGTATTAACTGTTTTTGTTGATTTCTTGTGAATGTTGCCAAAATCCGTTCCAAAAGAGTTATGGCAATGTACTCATTCTATTAGATACATCTGACTGCAGTTTCCATTTTATTTTATCAACACAAGATTCTGCCACTTAAAAGCACTGATTAAATATGTTAAATGACACTTTGTTACTGTTTTAATTTACATTTATTAGATTATAATTTCTCCACTTGTTTATTTACTCTCTCTTCTTAAAGAAAAACCTGCTCATGTCCTTTGTTCACAATGGCACCTGTCTCAGCTGTTTCCTAAAGCATTTTAATTTTGGGGGAGGCTGGAGTATAAATGCCTGATTCAATCCTGGTCACTCATTTGCAGGTTGAAACTCTGGCAACCTGTCTACTTTTTCTATGCCTCAGTTTCCTCAATAAAAAGAGCATTTTCTTTTTTTTTTTGAAACGGAGTTTCGCTCTTGTTACCCAGGCTGGAGTGCAATGGCACGATCTCGGCTCACCGCAACCTCCACCTCCTGGGTTCAGGCAATTCCCCTGCCTCAGCCTCCTGAGTAGCTGGGATTACAGGCACGCACCACCATGCCCAGCTAATTTTTTGTATTTTTAGTAGAGACGGGGTTTCACGATGTTGACCAGGATGGTCTCGATCTCTTGACCTCGTGATCCACCCGCCTCGGCCTCCCAAAGTGCTGGGATTACAGGCTTGAGCCACCGCGCCCGGCCAAGAGCACTTTCTTTTATTGACCAGAGTGGCTTCCCTGAGCGTTCCGAGGACTAAATCAGGTAATATGTGTATCTAAAATTCTCCCAGCAGAGTAACTCCTCAGATTTGGCTCTAATTATTACTTACAGTGCATATAACAGGTGACATACAGACACTGGAAAATATATTAATAGTCCCCCTTTTCGTCTGCTTTCCCTGTTTTCACTGCATGTATTTCTGGTGGAATCTGTCCATTTTTCTTTATTTTTTCAACTGCTTCCACTTTGGAAAGTTTCCATCTCTCAGAGGAACCAGCAAATCCTGCAATTTTTTTTTTTTTTTTTTTAATATTTAACTCTTATCTATCTGGAGGGTTTTTCAGGGGTAGGGGGCTAAATGTAAACAATTTTCCCCATCCAAAACTGCTTATACCCCATCTAAAAACTCTGTATTTGAGGTTTCTTTTTCAAAAAATTATTTTTAAGAATTTTGTTTACTCAAAAGCCCACATACAGTACCCATGGAATCACAATACTAGAACGTGGATATCCACAGATCCTTCCTCTTAATTTCGAAAATGAGGAAAACCAGGGCTGGTGGAGAGATCTGCTCAAGATCCCAGGGCCCACTGGCATTGCCTGGGGCAACCGTCCCATGGTATTCCAAGGGGCCATCCTGAAAACCAGGTCAGGGCTCGCCCCACAGAACTGCACTTGGCCACCTACAAATCTAATCGGGGCTAAACATCAACATCATGGAAGGAACACTCAGAATTCATGAGGAAAAGCTCAGTTTCAATGAGGCTTTGCTCACAGCTTCAACCTGACAATTAAATCCAGCCAAGTCATACCAAAGGTTAATGGAAAATGGGCAGACCTTCGCACACCATATGGCTAAGCTGCAAAGATGAGTGAAAATAGGCACACAGCCCAAAGTACTGCACAACAGGCCTGCTCACCTTGCTACAGTGAATGTGTCCATGGGCAGGTTACGAGCTAGCTGGATGAAGACGTGGTTGAGGGATGGACAGAAACCGCACCATGGGGCATAATAGAGCAGGAGAACGTCCTGTGGGAAGGGGAAGACAGCTGTTACTTACACCAGGAAGTGAGCTCTTCCTCATTGCTTAGAATCCAGCAGGCACTCGGTAAATGCTACCTATGTAAATATTGTAGTGAAAATTTTCATCTTTAGGTCCTTCTAATTCTGTGCTTTCTTGAGCACTTTTCTGAAATTTAAGACCAATGTAATTCATTCATGGTCTGAAATCGAACCGTCATGTAGCTCTTCTTCTATACATCAAAAACATCTGCTCACCCAATAGCTGCAGCTTTGGAAATTATCTTTTTAAGGGGGATAAGATGGCTTGACTTTTGCCTCTCGTGACCACATACCTGTTTTTGAAGGACTACTTCCCAAAAGGTATCAGTTGTCACTTCAGTGATTAAATGCTGAGATGGGAACTGGGCAGAATCACTTCCAATGAGATGCCTTTTCAAGGGACTGTACAGAACGCTGAAGTTTTGAATAAAAGACTCTAAAAATAAAGAGAAAATGAGATCAACTCTTCTCTAGGTACAAGGAAAATAGCTGGCCTACTTTTAAACTCCAAATTTTAAAAACTCAAATGACTTCATAGGCTCACATTTTTAACATTTCACCTATCAGCAAAACCCCAAACAAAGATGCCGAGGTGGCATCAGGTTTAGCTCCGGTAGTATTAGCTCAGCAGACACAGTAATTTAGATAACAAAACACCATGCAGGGTTAGATGTTCTAATATTCATAGACTATTCTTTTTTTAAAAGGACTGCTCCACAAATAGACACCTGGTGAGACTATATAAATCATCAACAAGCCACGATCTTTTCAAGAAACTTCACTCTACAATAAGGAGACCTTTAAGCTTAACTACAAATGTAGCAATTACACAAGCTACAGTACTGTGGAATGTGTTTAAATGCTCATTAATTTGAAGACGAGCTATGGTTTTTTTGTTTCCTTTATTAAGGTTCTTCAAGCTTTTTTTTAAAGGTTAAGAAAAAATTACAGGTACTGAAAAAATACATAAATAAAACCTATAAATAATCAAAAACCTAACTTGAACCAACAGTTTTATCCTTCCCACAAATTCTGCCGTCTTCAGAGTCCTTTGCTTCATCGGAAGCAACAGTAATTTGAATTTCACTTTTCTTTTCTTCCTCTTTTTTTCTTTTTTTTAAGAGACAGGGTCTCACTCTGTCACCCAGGCTGGAGTACAGTGCTGCATTAATAGCTCACTGTAGCCTTGAACTCCTGGGCTCAAGCGATCCTCCTACCTTGGCCTCCAGAGTAGCTGGGACTACAGGTGTACGGCACTGCACTCAGCTAGAGTTTCAGTTCTTTTTTTTTCTTCTAACTCCCTCCATTTTGAGGTCCCAATCAATGCAGTGCAGGATGGAGGAGGAAGTGAAGAATGTCATGTGAATACTAAAGAGAATTCACGATCAGCATCTAAATAGCACTTAGCTGGCTATGTTTTTGAAACATGAAACTAAGAATTATTTCCCAATCTGAATAAAGCCTAAATTCTGAAACTGCCATAGAGATAGCTAATTTATGAGTTAACTCTCTAAACCAACAACGACACACAGTAGATGTTTTTTCACAAGCTCCCTGAAAATTCTGTCACCAACTACAGGACAAAGAACAGCGAGGCCAAACATTTCAGAGGAGATACAGAGATGGAAAGAAATCTAAAAAAGGCTTCTTTCAATTACCCTTAAATTCAAAGTGAACATATTATGAGGTCATTAAACACTTGAGCATTACTGAACAGAATTCAGGAAAATCTAATACATACTACCTCAAAAATACATGCTTGTGGGAGCACTGACCCCATTTCTCTGGAGTCTGTTTCCCGTTTAAAAAAAAAAAAAATCTTGTTTCATTTTAAGAAAACACATCAAAATAACTTTAGAAAACATGAATTGGCAGTAATCTGTATTATCATTAGATTATGCCCTTCAAAAAGTGACTGGTCACAGGGTTCTTTTAAACACTGAGGAACTCTTGAATTTATAAAATATAATTTGATGTAGAAAAATCAGCATTTACATAAAGCCTTTTCACAAATGTCTAATCTAAGAAACAAGCTTCACCTGGATTTGAAAGAGGATGGCTAAAAAAACTTGCATGTAGAAACTCTGAGTCTTACTGTTGATTTCATACTTTATAAAACTTACAGGTTTCCTTCCCTACGAAATTCCTCCTTTCTCCATTTGGCATACACTGACCCTCCCTCACGTTTCCAATGAGGCTGAACTAACACGGCTTTTGAATTCTCACTTCATTGCGTGTAGTCAAGGGTGTCAGCAAAGCCCTGAGAACAGGCCAGTGTGGTTCAGCCTAATGTTGCTGCCAAGCCTGGGGCAAGCCCTGGATGCTTTCTCATCACAGAGCTTTACTCCTCAAAAAGTGGGTTTTGCTTTTGCTGGTTTGCAACTGACGCTTGTTTACTGCACTTTACACTTGATACAATCTAGGCATCCCCAGGTCCTAGCAGTATTCCTCCGCACGTTATAAAACAGCAGCAGAACAAATTAGGTCTTGTGGCCTTGATCCTTAGACATTTAACCTGTGAGATAAAAAGGGAGGCAAGGCAGCTCTGCTGTCAAGGCTCAATGTCATCAGCCCCCAGGACGCCCCACCAGAAGGGCTCTCCACCTCCCTGCCGGTTCCAGTCCCTAAGTCCCCACTCCCTTCAGCTTCTTCTACCTTAGACATGTGAAATGTCTAATCGCCAATTCAGAAAGTGGGACTTTAACCCCCATGGGATAAACAACAAACTTATCCAAAATTTAGAGTGAGGATGTTTCTGTTCCATTTAATAGACAAAATTAACTTCTTGAAAATTATGGCCGATGGTAGTCTCAAGACTTAAAATGAGCTACAGAGCTGTATCACCCCACAATTAAATGTAATGAGAGCCATCAATAAAATTTACCCATATGACATCAAACAAAACGTACAATGCTTGGAGAAACAAACTGCCTACAGTACCTAGGGTGAGCTTCATCAATGCTTGCTTTGGATCCAAAATGTAGTGAGACTCTTCTTTCATGTCAACAATTGCGGCAAATTCTTTCACCTGAGTGGAGCTTGGAGCACCCAGTCTCTCCGCATATAACCAAAACAAATTTGAATCCAAAAGGTAGATGTTGAGAGTCTTGTTGGTTCTGCAGCTCAGGCCTGTGAAGTTTGTGCTAGTCACGTCTACTTCTGGAAAGAGATACCTGTTCTCCTCAATGTGAGGAACAGAGCTTGGGGCATCAACCTCACATTTCTTCTCAAGGGAAGAAAATGCAATGGTAGGGGCTTCAAGTTCAGAATCAGTGAAGCCTGCCACACCCCTGCTTATGGTCCTGCAACATGCAGTGTAGTAGCTGAAGGGGCTATAGGAAGTTAAAAAATTGCTGCATTCTATGCTGTCTGATGCCACATGATAAAAGGTCTGCTCCTTGAGGTAGAAAGAATCCAAAGCTGCTGCCATTTCAAAAAAGCTGCACTGTGGCATGCTGACCGAGCTCGGCTTCACACCCACGGCGGTCTGGTTGACACAGAGTTCACAGACGTTGTGGGTCCTGGAGAAGGAGTGCCACTGGGGCAGCACCACAGTGTTGCAGCAGGGGGATGCTGTGATCAGCGGTGGGTCTGGCAGATGAGCCGGCGGTTCCAGGGCCAGGGACTCCAGCATTGGAGCGTCCACCCGCCGCAGGTGCTGAAGCAGACGCTCCACCACCTGGTCCCCACGACAGTTGTTGTACTCCAAGGCCACTTCGGTGATCTGAAATACCGGGCAGAGTTGGTGAGAGGCTGGGGGACGACCGAGGAATTAGCACCCCCTTAGCCACATTTCACTTTCTGCAGTTTCAGTTACCCATGGTCAACTCTGGTTCAAAACTATTAAATGGAAAATTACAGAAATAAACACGTCTTAAGTTTTAAACTACACATTGCTCTGCGTAGTGTGATGAAATTTTTGCCATTACAAAAATTGCGAGCCATCCCTTTGTCCAGCATGTCCACTGCTGTGGATGCTACCAGCCTGTTTCTTAGTAGCCAACTCAGCTATCAGATCAACTGTCTCAGCATCGCAGTGCTTGTGTTCAACTGACCCTTTATTTATTACAAGGGCCCCCAAAGTGCAAGGGTAGTGATGCTGGCAATTCAGATATGCCAAAGAGAAGCCAAAATGCTCCTTTAAGTAAAATGGCGAAAGTCTCAGTAAGAAAACAAAATGGTAAGGTTGCTAAAATCTTCCGTAAGAACGAATCTTCTACTCATAAAATTATGAAGAAAAGTGAAATTCATGTGTAGTATATACAGGGTTCAGTACCATCTGTGGTTTCGGGCATTCACTGGGGGTCTTGGAACATACCACCAAGAACATGCAGTGGGGTAGAGGAGGATGCAGGGGAGGTGATTACTATATTTTTAAAAATACTACCCCAGGCATGACACTCCTGGGCCAAATGGTATGTTGCCTGTTAGATAAAACCTCTACACAATCTGGCCCGTTTGGTGTTCCAGTCTCACCCGATCCACTTCAGAACAGACCAGGCCCTCCTGCAATGCCACACCTTTACGGAGGCCTGGCAGGGGACACCAACTTCTCCATCTGTTCCCAAGGTCCAGCACCAGGGCAGAGGCTTTAGAGAAGCTAACCCTACTCCCAGCTAGTTTCTGTGCCTCCAGTGTCCCTGAGGCCCCTTCCACAGTCTCACAAGCTCCTGCTGAGACATCCCTCTTCCCCACAAGCTTATGGATCCTCACGGGCAGAAACCACATTTGATTCATCCTGCCATCCCTGGGGCCTAGCACAGGGCCAGGCACATAACAAATGTTCAGTAAACCTCTGATGAATGAGTGGCAGCTCAGGGTAATGGACACATTCCCCTTTCTTGGTAAGATTTGCCACTTTACTCTCAGGCCATATTGGCAATTTGGATTTACATTTTATTCCAAGACTCTTCCACTTCCAAAATGAATCTTTTATTACTCACCTCTCATTCTAGTTTCTTAAGAAAGACAAGTAAGTTATAATCCAAAGGCATTTACTCTCTAAAACAGAGGAGTGTGTCAACTTGAAGCAAATCTCACCACGGTTAGTTATAGGGTGGTGTCACTCAGGATTTTGTTTTGTTAAAGTGTGTGTGTGTGTGTGTGTGTGTGCGCGCGCGCGCGCACGCACGCGCGTTTATGTAAAACAATTTAATGAGTGCATTTCCAATTAAAAAAACAGTTTTATAAAAATATGTACATAAAAATTAAAAAACAGTTGTATGTAAAATTTAGAGTTAATTCAAAACAAACATATTTGTACAGGAAAATAAATTATTTCAACAAATAAACAATTTATTTTCCTGTACAAATATATATATGTTTTAAATTAACTCTCTAAACTCTCTAAATATTACATAAAACTTGTAAACTAACTGGCATAAAAACGTCACTATAACCCATCAGAGAGCTACTGGGTGAAGAAAAGAAGTCACTTTAGATGACAGGCCAGTGCTTGAAATTGTATTTCCCCACACAAAAACATCTCAGCCGTTTTTGGTTGAGGCTCTGACAGCATGCTGTACTAACAAGGTCAAGCCTATATAATCTGTGAAGAGCCTGGATGCCCTCTGACCCTAACCTGGTACTGCTTTATATTCAAAGACACAGTAATAGACAATTACTCCCACCCACTCCCCCAAAAACCTCCGTAAGGCTTCAAGATTTACTGTAATCTTTTACAGAAATCCAAGTAGATTATTAATTACATTATAGAGAAGAAAATTTCTAGAAAAATATTTCTTCATCTCTCTTATCTTTAGTATCTCATAAACAAAGCAGCCATGTAAAGAATATTTTTAATTGAAGAAAGTATTTTGTCTACAGCAATGCTTTTTTTTTTTTTAAGACATAGTTTTACTCTTGTCGCCCAGGCAGGAGGGCAATGGCCTGATCTCAGCTGCAACCTCTGTCTTACGGGTTCAAGCAATTCTCTCTTGCCTTAGCCTTTCAAATAGCTGGGATTACAGGGATGCATCACCAGGCCCAACTAATTTTTTCTATTTTTATTTTACCTAGCTAATTTTTTGTATTTTTAGTAGAGACAGGGTTTCACCATGTTGGCCAGGCTGGTCTTGAACTCCTGGCCTCAGGTGATCCTCCTGGCTCGGCCTCCAAAAGTGCTGGGAATACAAGTGTGAGCCAACCAGCAATACTTTTTTTTGGGATGGAGTTTTGCTCCTGTTGCACAGGCTAGAGTACAGTGGCACGATCTTGGCTCATTGCAACCTCCGCCTCACAGGTTCAAGTGATTCTCCTGCCTCAGCTTCCCAAGAAGTTGGGACTACAGGTGCACGCCACCATGCTCGGCTAATTTTTGTATGTTAGCCAGGCTGGTCTTGAACTCCTGTCCTCAGGTGATGTGATCCACCCACCTCAGCCTCTGAAAGTGTTGGGATTACAGGCATGAGCCACTGTGCTCGCCAGCAATGCTCTTATAGAGCTAGGTGTGATCATTTTTCTCTTATGAAGTGGTATTTACGTTTCTATTCCTTTTACATAACATGCAATTTTGAAAACACAACTCAAGTTATGTCACATTATGTGTATCACTTACTGTCACTTAATTACATGTGAATAATTAAGGAAATCTTGGCAAATAACTGTAACTGTTCACACAGTAGATGTTTCCTGCTATTTTCTTTAATCAGGGAAATCTGTAAGTCTGAACATAATAACCATGCCTTTGCTTACCAGATTCAGACAATGTGAATGCCTCAAACGCTTTTAAAATAGAAAACAAGTCACGAAGACTCTTTGCTGGCTTAGGTAAGCATTTCCTTTGGTTAACAAATTGTGCAATACACACTAAGATGTCTTATAACCTCTCTAGAACTGTCTAGACACACTAGGGTGTCCGTGGCTTTATGCTGGTGTCAGGATGTATGCTTTTGTGTGTGTGTACACACAGGTGCATGTATGGATGCACATGCAGGTATGCATGTGTATAGGAGCAGCTACCCAGTCTGGGCTTGCTGTGGCCACCATACAGTCACTACCCCCTGGTATCCTACATGTACCACAGCACAGCTGTCCAACCAGACGTCTGTGCTTGGCATGCCCCCAACTCTATTCCCTTCACTCTAAGATGACCTCTCTCTTCTCAACAATGCAAGCATCCTCAACTTTCTGCCCAATATTAGGCCTAAGGTGGTAATGGAAAAATAAAGGCACCTAACTCTTTCACGTTCAACAAACTAATGAATTTACGGCACCTTATACAAGTACAACATTCATCCTTCCCACCTTATCCGAATGCCCAATGGCTTCTTCATCTCTGGTCACTGTGTCACAGTTTCCCTGATCCTAGACCCTACTTTCCATCCTCCACCTCTACCACCCATGTTTGAGTTCTTACTACTTCTCAGTTTTCTGGAACCCTGCTGTCAGAAAAACTTTAGTAATGGTAACACACAGCTCTGGCCACATCTCTTCACTGTCACTAAGACTTGTGTGGCCGCGTGCAATGGCTCATGCCTGTAATCCCAACACTTTGGGAGGCCAAGGAAGGCAGACGCTTAAGCCCAGAGCTTTTGAAACCAGCCTGGACAACATGATAAAGCCCCATCTCTACAGAAAAATTCAAAAATTAGCCAGACGTAGAGGCATGCACTTGTAGTCCCAGCTATTCAGAAGGCTGACATGTGAGGATCACTTGAGCTCAGGAGGAGGTAAGCTGAGATCGTGCCACTGCACTCCAACCTGGGCAGCAAAAGAAGACCCTAACAAACAAACAAAAAAAAAGACAACGACGACTTTATGACTATGATTAATGTTGAAATCCTCAGAGAAGTGCCCAAGGCTCTCTCCTCCAAAGGCTTTTTCAGGATCTCTCCAATTACCCCTTCCTGCAGACCACAAAACCCAGACTCCTTCCTAACACCTAGGCCTGCAGCAACTCTCCTCCCTCATGCCTCAGGCTGCTCCTTCTGGTAAGTTTTTCTCAACCCACCAAGATTCTGGCTGCCCCTACAAGTCTGTCTCGAATACTTCCCCCATCCAAAGCCTCTGCTAACCACTCCCCTGCCCAGGCCCCTGCTTTCTGACATGGCACCCCCTCACCTCCAGTTCCTCCTGACCCTGGGCCTAGCGCGTGATAGTCCTCTACTTTGAATTACAGGCAGACTTTCACTCCCTGTACTGGACACACTTCTAAGACCACAGGACAAGACTGATGCGATGGCGTCCCATCTATCCTTTCTACTCTGGAGCTTCCCAGCAGAGTGCTCAGCAAACATTTGCCAGACCAACCTGAAACAAAGAGGGAAATGTGCGGGACAGGCACTTTGCTTGCCTGAGTAATTCATAATACTGTGAGATACTGCCTGGTGTTGAGTCATCTTACCCACACGCTGAGGTTAAGGGAATGCACCCATCTCACATAGATACTAGGAGCCCCAAGGAAAGGAGCCACAGGCAAAACCATGATAAAAAGGAGGAATGTTGATAGGTGGAGGAGTTGCGGGTTGCTGGAGGGACAGTCATTCAGGAAACAAAGGTGGCAAAGAAAGAGTCTTCCCACCAAGTGCCTAGATCCAACCACAACCCTCTGGGAAGAGGCTCTGGGCTCCTGCCACAAAACACCACTCCCAGAGGACCCTGACACACTCAAACCAGACAGGAGAGAACCTTCCAAATCCACAACCACAGCCATACCACATTGGCTGAAAACCCTTCCTTTCCTACAACGAGCTTTAAGGCTCTTAATATTAGATACAGTAAAGGCCTAGTCATTTGAAACGGTGTCTCAGTTTACAAAATATCCATGTAGTGAAAATTTTCTAAAGAAATAGTTTTATTGAGTCCTCCCTAATTAGTGTGGAAGAAACAAAGCTATTTACTTCTCTCTTCTTTCTTCCTCTAACCCAAAGAGCAGCATTCATTCAGAAATAATGTTCTATTACTTTGAGTCCTCCCTAATTAGAAGGGAAAAAAACAAATCTATTTCTCTCCTTTTTCTTCCTCTAAACCAAAGAGCAGGATTCATTCAGAATACTCCCCAGAGGGACTTATAACTTTAGCAAAAAGACCTCCACAACAGCACAGGGAGATATCCAGCTGGGCGCGAAGTACTGCCTCCCCTTCCTTCCAGGCAGGTGGCCAGGCCAGCGCTGAGGGGCTCAAGGACAGGCAGCGTCTGCTTAGCTAGCCAGTGGTACACTGGCTGGCCACAATTGGTTTTGGCTAATTAAGGGATCCTTGAGGGAGAGAAAAAAATAAAACCCTCAGTAAATGCAATTTCACCCCCCCAGGCTCACTCTGCTACTGTGCCTGCTGTCTCGAAGTGCCTCCAAATGCTCCGGGTAGAAAATAAACTCTCACCCAGAACATGCGCACAGATGAAGCCGAAGACATGCAAGAACAGTAGGCTCCGACGGTGATGCCTCTGAAAGGCAGTCTGGCTTCTGCACAACAGCAAAGGTTCAGAGAAACAAGGTGTCCCAATGTCACCGCTGCTGCTCCTGATCTCTGTGGATCCCCAAGACAATGGCATCTCCTAGGCCACACTAAACTTGGCCTGTGTTCCTGCCACTCCCTATTTCACCCCCTAAACAGGAAGCTCAACAGCAGTCACATCAGAAGAGGGCATTTCGTCCTTCCCTAAAGGGGCACAGTATGGCTTCCCTGCCTCCTCCTACTCACTCCAGACCTCAACAGCTGTCAATAAATATGTCCAGAGAGGCTGCGCCAGTCCCTGTCCTAGATACGAGCTCTCTCCTGCCCATCCGGAGGGAAAAAGAGCAATGCTCAGACCGCAGCTGCCCCTGCTGGTGGCCATCAGCTGCCAGAGTAAATGTGTGCAGGATGAGGGGGGCCAGGTAGATGAGGCTTTCCTACTTTTTTTTTTTTTTTTTTGAGACAGAGTTTCACTCATGTTACCCAGGCTGGAGTGCAATGGTGCGATCTCGGCTCACCGCAACCTCCGCCTCCTGGGTTCAGGCAATTCTCTTGCCTCAGCCTCCTGAGTAGCTGGGATTACAGGCACACACCACCATGCCCAGCTAATTTTTTGTATTTTTAGTAGAGACAGGGTTTCACCATGTTGACCAGGATGGTCTCGATCTCTTGACCTCGTGATCCACCCGCCTCGGCCTCCCAAAGTGCTGGGATTACAGGCTTGAGCCACCGCGCCCGGCCTTCCTACTTCTTAAGAGGTGCTCAACACCACGGTTCTTACCTCGTCTATTAAAGGATGACTTTCGGCCAGGGGATTAAAAGGTATGAATAGAAACAGCGCTGGTCCTTTCTTCAGCTCATTATTCAGCAGGAGACTCTTGCCTCCGTGTGGCCGCAGCCACCGAAAGAGTGTCTCCCGGTTTTCTAAGGCCCACTTACAGATGTTCTCAGCTGTGTAGTTCAGGACCTCCCTGGGGAAGACCTGTGAAAGACAAAGGCACAGAGGATAAAGGAGACCTAAGTGAGGGAGGGCAGGCTCCAGGCACAGCGGCGCTGTTCCAACCCCACCAACGCAGGTGAGAAAACCCAGGCTCGGAGTGGGACCTGCCCCTGCTGTGCAGCTAACATCCTCTTCTCCAGAGACAGCATTCCTCACAAGTGGCGAAAAAATCAAAGTGGTTGCAGGAGGTGACTTCCATATCGTATGATTCATCTTTCTGCCATGACACACAACCACCTATCAACAAATCATTCTCCCTGCCGGCTGGTGGCAATAACAACCTCTATCACCCTGGGTATTTATAAAAGGACCAAGACATATCTAAGCGAACAGAAATTACAGAGTCAAGGATCATTTAGATTTTTACCTTAGTCTTTTAAATGCTGCCCCACAAGGGCAGATCGGAGTCTCTGTGAGGCACAGGCTGTCTGTTCTGTTCACCTGTGTCCTCCATGACTAGGTAAACACCAGGCACAGAGTAGGAACTCAACACTTGTCTCAGTCAATCAACAAATGACCTAAACTTGCACAAGGCCATGGATCACATTTTATGTGTACAAAAAAATAAAAGAGACACTTAAAATTTTTTGCTTTGTTTTGCCATAAACAACCAATGTATGTGAATATACAATTATTTTTGAATTCTAACAATATAAATCCCTGGCTTCAAACAGAACTACCAAAAGGATGCTTCAGAGGGTTTTACGAAATGGGGTATTTAAAACTCCTCAAAATGAAGATTTAAACTGACTCATAACAAAGATGCCCACTGCTTGTGTTTTTAAAAATAATGGTGTATCCCAATATTATTGCATTTGATGAAAGAAATTCTACCAAACTGAAGCAGTAAACCTGATATATTTTCTATCTCATCTCATAGCCCTATCTTTTTTCCCTCATCTATTTTAAATTCTTTCTCAGTACCCTTTACTATAAATAAATATATGTAGGCTGTGTAACATGCTAAAAATGAAGGATGTAGGAGAATGACAGATAGCAAAAGCAGATGATGTCAAAGCAGCTTAGGTAGCAGCACAAGGAGCACAGGTGGGCAGCAGAGAAACAACCACAGCAGTGACTGTCCAGGTGAGATGATGGGAGTTTGAAAAACTGTACTCGAACTACCTCAAACATTTCTATTTGGAAAACACAAAAATACATTGACCTTTGGAATATAAACTGATAGAAGTAAAGCACAACATCTGGGCTCTGAGAGACATGCAGAAGCCAGGGTGAGTGGTGAGCAAGGGGGCACTCCTGGAATGGGCCCAACAGCCCCTCCGAAGGCACAAGACTTATACACTGTGCCAAGGGGGGGGCACAGGTTTTAAAGGCTGGGTACACTGGGTGCAGGGAAATTGATCTGTATACGACCTTTAAGTTACTGACAAGGACGTGAGACAGACAGAATACTTCAGGAAAGTAAACTCAGTGATGTGACTGAGGAAGCAGCAATCAATAGAGTAGACGCACAGGACTGAGCAGGACACAGGTCAAGCTCAGTAACAGCTGAGTTCAGGCTGTTCCACAAGAAAGCAAATGAAATCAGGGAACAAAGGTGGCAATGGAAAACCAAGGCTCTCTGGGATAAGAAGCCATTAACTTCTCACTGTGACTTCATAAGAACTTCAAAAATCCATTACATCAGCTAAGGAGAAAAGCATGTCACATGACTACTCTTCATAAAAGGAATAAACAGAGAATATCACTCAGTGGAAGCTTAGCCTCTGAGAACATGGGCTCCAAGAGAATAACTCTGCAATTTTATCCAAGAAGAAAAATTTGCAAGTCTGTACCAAAATCTAAGACTATAAATAAACAATTTCTATACATTAAATTCAAGAGCCCTTCTAATGCATGGGTTCTTAACCTGGGGCCTGGGCTCTAGGGTGGGGCCGTAAGAACTCTCCATTCAAATATAAAATCATGTGCGCTTTTCTAGAGAGTGCCCATAGATTATACCCAATTCTCAAAGGAGTCCGTGACCTAAACAAGGTTAAGAACCACTGCACTAACGTAAACGTGATTTCAAAATACTTACAAGTGATGTGTTGAAATGTCTATGTAAATACACACTTCCAGAGTGTACTAAGGATACCAGTTTCGCAAGATGTTTATTTGTGATAACCCCAAATCGTACTGTTCCTAGGTAATCTGAAACAGAAAATTTTCCTTTATTAAAGAAAAGGCCTATGCCTTAAAACAACCACAAAACCCAACGATCAAGTCTTGATGCACATACCCCTGGAGCAAAGCTCCTTCTGGTAACCTAGCCTTGAGAGGGAAGAAAGAGGAGGTGAGGAACCTCTCCTCCTGAAACAGACCTCAGCCCCTGGGATGTCAAGCCGGCTCCTGACAGGATGTCTCTAGGTAAACTCTCTGACAATCACCTGTGCTGAGGAGTCCCCTGTATCCATCTTATGATGGTCTGGCCTGTCCCCCTCAATCACAGGCCGAGGCACATGCTGTTCTCTTTATCTAGACACTTCCTGTGGCTGCTTTCCTGCTTTCTCTGAGAAGACTTCTTTGACCACCCCACCTAACAGCAAATACTTAGGAGACAGGGTCTACAAAGGCAAACTGGGCTCCCAAACCACTCAGGTACTCTCTTTTTTTTATAGCACTTCTTAATATCTGTATAATCTCATTCTCACCTAAAAAATCTCACCATTTTTTATAGCACTTCTTAACATCTGCATAATCTCATTCTCACCTAAAAAATCTCACCCTGTTTTTTATAGCACTTCTTAATATCTGCATAATCTCATTATTTTATTTGGATTTCTTTGGTCCAACGTCCTCTTTTTTTGATTTTTAGAGACAGAGTCTTGCTCTGAGGCCCAGGCTGGAGTGCAGTGGTATGATCTTGACTCACTACAACCTCTGTCTCCTGCGCTCAAGCGATTCTCCTGCCTCAGCCTCCCGAGTAGCTGTGATTACAGGCATGCACCACCACACCCAGCTGGTTTATATATACATTTCATATATATACATATATTTTGAGATGGAATCTCGCTCTGTAGACCAGGCTAGAGAGCAGTAGCATGGTCTCGGCTTACTGCAACCTCTGCCTCCTGGGTCCCAGTTGAAGCAATTCTCCTACCTCAGCCTCCCAAGTAGCTGGGGTTACAGGCACGAGCCACCATGCCCAGGTAATTTTTGTATTTTTTGGTAGAGATGGGGTTTCACCATGTTGGTCAGTCTGGTCATGAACTCCCGACCTCATGATCCGCCTGCCTTGGCCTCCCAAAGTGCTGGGATTACAGGCATGAGCCACCACGTCCAGCCTTAGTTTTTGTATTTTAACAGAGACGAGAGTTCACCCTGTTGGCCAGGCTGGTCTCAAACTCCTGACCTCAAGTGATCTGACCACCTCCGCGTCATAAAGCGCCAAGTATGAGCCACCATGCCTGGCCCAGTTTCCTCTTCTGACTGTAATTTCTGTGAAATTAGAGACTTTGCTTCATGCTGGTCTCCCAGCACCTACAGAAGTGCCAGGGTGTATAGTAACAGATCAAAAAACACTGACTAAATGAACAAATCTAGCATATACAAAGACTGATACAAATCAACAAAAAAAGGAAAACTGTTAAAATGGGCAAATCACAGAAAAGGAAATGTGTATAGATGGCTAATAATTACAGGAAATAAACTCAACCTCATTATCTTGAAAGAAAGCAAATTAAAACAAAATACTACTTTTAACCCTCAAATTGCCCAGAATTTAAGACATAGAAAATATCAAATATTGACCAATAGTAGAGAAATGACTATTCTGCTGTGATGCTGGGGGAAAAAGGCAAAATGGCACAGCCACTCAGGACAGCAGCTGCTGCAGTGACTAGATAAAGAATGGACACAGCCAGGATTTCCACTGCTGAGCATCCACATGTGTGTCAGGAGTCACAGGCAAGGATATTCACCAAGAAACACTCTGCAAATGTTAAGAACAATGAGGCAGGACTACACACCACAAACAGAAGCCGAAGAAGTTAGAGTAGACCTTTCATATTAATGAAAGAAAGAAAAAGAAAAAAACTCACACTTATAAAACAGTTTGTGTGTGTGTGTATTTTTTTTTCCTACAGGCACATATGTTTAGAAATGTATAAAGAATCTAAAAGGATAATAACAGTGGTTTGATGTTGGGGAACAAACATCAACAGGGACCTTATATGTGAAACTTTCATTTTTTTCATGGAGTATATCACAATATTTGTGTGATTATAAAGTATTTAGTGTTAAAGGAGGGTGAATAAGATACTATAGAACAAGGTACATTCTATCCTATCCCCTTTTTGCTTTATTAGCACATGCTAAATAAAATATCAGTTAAACTTTAGGCCAGGCACAGTGGCCCATGCCCTTAGTCTTAGTACTTTGGGAGGCCAAGGTGCGTGGACTGCCTGAGCTGAGAAGTCTGAGACCAGCCTGGCCAACATGGTGAAACGCTGTCTCCACTAAAAATACAAAAATTAGTCAGGTGTGTTGTGGCAGACACCTGTAATCCCAGCTACTCGGGAGGCTGATGCACAAAAATCGCTTGAACCTGGGAGGTAGAGGTTGCCATGAGCTGAGATCCTGAGATGGTGCCACTGTACTACAGCCTGAGTGACAGAGAGAGACTCTGTCTCCAAAACAATAAACAATTTTTTGAAAAAAAATCAGTTAAACATCAAATGTTACCAAATTATATACAAGCAGCTAAGATATAAAAATATTGAGGTGATAAACCGATAAAGTTTCTAGTTTCATCCCACGAGCCCCCCCCTTTCAGCGGTGTGGTCCTCTCTCCCTCAGGTAAGGAGTGGCCGACAAGGATGAGGTAAGAGTCAATATGTCCCTACTGCCAGAGTCAATAATTTTTCATACCAACCTGGTGAGTTTAAAATGGCACAAAACAAAACAAATACAGGACAAATAAGCCAGAAATTAAACAGTCTGGTTACTTCTGGGTGGCTGGGGAAAAGGGCAAGGGGAATGGGAAAGCAGGGCTGAGAGGCCTGGCACTGAGTAGGCCTTTCAGTATCTGACTCCTAGTGCCAGAGTGATGTTTCACATACCCTTCACATACTCCAAAATTAAACAAGTAATTAAAACCAAGTGAGATGGGACAATCCCAATGTGGAATACAGCACGTACAAATAACCCTAACTATTGCAAACAGGTAACACCACAGTGAAGGAGATGGGAAGAGAGAATTAACGTAATAACTGGAAAACAGTATCTTGACAATGCTGAAAAACTCAAGGCAAAAATAATTGTACATAAGTACTGTAAATCTAGGTAGTGTTTCTTTTTTTTTTTTTTTTTTTTTTTTTGAGACGGAGTTTCACTCATGTTACCCAGGTTGGAGTGCAATGGCGCGATCTCGGCTCACTGCAACCTCCACCTCCTGGGTTCAGGCAATTCTCCTGCCTCAGCCTCCTGAGTAGCTGGGATTACAGACACACACCACCATGCCCAGCTAATTTTTTGTATTTTTAGTAGAGACGGGGTTTCACCATGTTGACCAGGATGGTCTCGATCTCTTGACCTTGTGATCCACCCGCCTCGGCCTCCCAAAGTGCTGGGATTACAGGCTTGAGCCACCGCGCCCGGCCAGGTAGTGTTTCTTAAAGAGGCATAAGTTAGCAGTTCTGCAACTACTAACTTACTTCTTCGTAGTAAATACATTATAGATAATTATAGCCAGGACTCTCACTGTTGAACAAAGAATTTATATATTAACAAAGGAAGGCAAAAATAAACCCTGTGATGTTAAATTGAAATCAGAGAGAATCAGTATAATCTTACAGCTTTTGATACACACAGACAGACAGACAGACAGAAAGACACACACACAGAATGGATACAGAAATACAAACATGAGCATATGTGTGGGTATAAATACACTTCCTAGATCTACCCGCTGAGAAGACCTAGAATGACGTCCTGATACCAAAAAGCATACCTAGCACATAGATCTTGGTTTCTAATGCCATTCTCTAGTAAAAGAAGCCAGGACCCTTGGAGAAGAGGTTGATTCCATAGCTGGGGCGAAGAAAGTACAAGATAAGCCTGAATTATCTTGTATCAGAAGTAAAAAAGTGGGCCGGGCAAGGTGGCTCACGCCTGTAATCCCAGCACTTTGGGAAGCTCAGACAGCAGATCACCTGAGGTCAGGAGTTTGAGACCTGCCTGCCCAACATGGTGAAACTCCATCTCTACTAAAAATACAAAAATTAGCCAGGCATGGTGGTGGGCGCCTGTAATTCTAGCTATTTAGGAGCCTGAGAAAAAAGAATTGCTTGAATCTGGGAGACGGAGGTTGCAGCGAGCCAAGATTTTGTCACTACCCTCCAGCCTGGGCAACAAGAGCGAAATTCCATCTCAAAAAAAAAAAAAAAAAAAAAAAAAAAAAGGAAATGGTGCTCATAAGATGAGGGTTTGTCCAAAGGACCCAGGAGCCAAGCCGAAGCCCTCCTAGTAGCCAAAGTTGGAACAATGTGAGCAACAAAATAAACAATGACAGTACAAAGAATAAGGTAAATACCTGTGGCTCCATAATGATATTAATGAGAACAGTCAGCTCTTCTTACAGGAGAATTCCACTAATAATGAAAAAAGAATGAAGGAAATAGAAAATAACCATTTGAATACCAGAGTAATTGCTGTAGGCGAGATCCACTGATGGAGGCTAAAATTAGTGGACAAAAGTTTGAGGATATATTTACATAGTCTCAAATGATCTTCCCCCAAGGAATTTATTTATTAATTACAAAGGAAAAGATACTAACTTTCCAGTGGAGAAACCCAGCAAACACAACTTTAACCAAGTGATCAAAGTTAACGTCACCCGTGGGAGATGACACAGAACAGGCGCCTATCACCATGCCTGGCCAATTTTTTTATTTTTAGTAAGAGATGGGGTTTCACCATGTTGGCAGGCTGGTCTCAAACTCCTGACCTCAGATGATCCTGACACCGTATGAACCCCTTGATAAGAAGTGCTGAAAAGGACCTATTTCTATGGCATTGTTGTCAAAAGGCAACAATCACAAGAAAACAGACGAAACTGAGTGATTTTTCTACAAAATACCTGAGAAGTATTCTTCAGAAGTGTCAAGGTTATATACAAAGTATGAGGAAAGACAGAGGCTTTGTCATAGGCTGGAGGAAACAGAAAAAACCAACTTGGTGTAATATGGGATCCCAGGCGGATCCTGAAACAAAAAGACACTCGTGGAAACACCAAGACAATCCAAATGAGGTCTGCAGTTTGGTGAATAGGACTGTACCAAAGTTAATTAATTTCTTTTGGTTTTTCTTGAGACAGAGTCTCGCTCCGTTGCCCAGGCTGGAGTGCAGTGGCGCAATCTCGGCTCACCCTCAAGCGATTCTCCTGCCTCAGCAACCCGAGTAGCTGTGACTACAGGCGTGCACCATCATATCCGGCTTTTTTGTATTTTTAGTAGAGACAAGATTTCACCATGTTGGCCAGGCTGGTCTTGAACTCCTGACCTAAGGTAATGCACCTGGCCTCAGCCTCCCAAAATGCTGGGATTACAGATGTGAGCCACCCTGCCCAGCTCTAATATTAATTTCTTAGTTTGTACAAAACACCTAACAACTGGTTACGTAAGATGTTAACGATGGGGGGAACTGGCTGAAGGGAGGTAATTACAGAGCTCCCTGTTCTATTTTTGCAACTTTTCTCTAAGTATAGAATTACTTGAGAAATTTTTAAAATTTTGTTTAAAGGGCATGACATAAAAGTCCAGATCCCAAAGCTGTTAGAAGAATCAGACCAAAGAGAGGATGTGAATTAGTAGGACCAAAATACCCCTCTCCAGAAACAGATGATCTTGGTGGACAGTCACAGATAAAAGAGAAGGAAAAGTAGCCTGTAAGGAAATTCATTTGATAGCCTGCCAAAGTCACCATCACTATTTATTAGAGCAGAGGAGTGACAGCCTCATCCAAAGGTTAAAAGGGCCATTCAAAAAAACCTATGTAATTGCATTAATAAAAACAGACAGTCTGCCCAGACAGAACAGATTCTAACATGCTCAAACATATTACAATTTCAAAACTTTATTTTTCACACATAGAGAAATTTACAAAAATCACACTTCTATTTAAGTTCCAGCATATGGTGGAAATCTTGCTGGAACAAGCGGCTTAAATTTGCAGTCTCACGTGAAAAAAGAATGCCTGGATTAGCAGAGGAAGTTTATAGCATAGAGATGACACAAGAAAACAGCATTCTCTCATTTCCTTATCCAGAGCATTCTCTGATAAGCAGAGCTCCAGGGCTTTCTACAATAGAAGTCTTTGTCATTTATAAGATGAATTCTTTTGTCCTAAAAGTAATGAAGTTTCAATATTTTAATTAAGAATGTGGAATTTGTCAGATAATTAAAAATAAACTAAAACTCATACTCTCCTCTCCTCCACCCAAAAAGGTCTACAAGTTGCAGTATCCCATTCAATTAAAAAAAAAAAAATTATCCATTAGTCTGGTGATTGGCCACTTCAAGATCTCTGTCAAACAAGTGACAACTGGTGTCAATGGCCACTGCATGATGTAATAAGATCTTGAAGGAACATCTGGGTAAAAGAATTAGTTACTAAGCAGTTTCTGCAGCTGCTCACACAGGTGGCCAAAAAGGTCAAGGTGACCACAGCATGACTCTGGGTGCCCCTCACTCCTCAGGGAGAGAGGGTGCTCCTTTGCTGCTTGCTACAGAGGGTGCTGAGTCCGGGGCCCTGCGATCATCGGCTACAGAGCTGTGCACAAAGGCACCATCTAGGCTCATCACAGCACATCTCCCTCCCTTGGACACTGGCTGGAGAACCAGTTCTATTATGCTGATGCTAATACTGTTTGCTGTGCTTTGAGCAGAAATTGTCTTGTGCTTTGACCCATGAAATCTTGCCTACTTTTGGCAGGCAAGCAGGTTTCCTCCTGGCCATCTCTTGTGAGGCTGGAATTCTTCTCTGTCCCTAAGAGAATGTTCCCCCCTTGCTTCCCACACCCTCCCCAGGTATAGCTTCACCTGCTCTTCTTGTGCCTTTTGTGCACTACTGTCACCATTCACCTCATGGCAGCTACCAAGAGTGCCTGAAAGACCCGAAACTTCATCTGGTTTCTACTCACATTCATCTGGCTCACTCTACTCTCTAGTTTGCATAAACGCTTTCTGGTTTTTAGCAATGTTTTAGTATAAAACTACAGCTGACCCTTGAACAACATGGACTTGAATACAGATTTTTTTCAACCAAACACAGATCCAAAATAAGTATTTGTAGAATGTAAAGCCCATCTCTATGGGGAACCAATTTTCATACATGCAGATTCTGAAGGGCCAACTGTGGAACCTGGTATGCAAATTCTGGTACATTTGAGGATCCTAGAACTAATCCTCAATCTATGCCAAGGGACAACTCTATTTTATTTAGTTTAGTATCATTTGACTTAAATTTAATTTTAAATATTAAAATGTCAGTCTAGAGCCAGACACGGTCACTCATGCCTGTAATCCCAGCACTCTGGGAGGTTGAGGCGGGTGGATCACTTGAGGTCAGGAGTTTGAGACCAATCTGCCCAACCTGGTAAAACCCCAGCTCTACTAAAAATTAGCCAGGTGTGGTGGCAGGCACCTGTAGTTCCAGCTACTCTGGAGGCTGAGGCAGGAGATTCGCTTGAACGTGGAAGGTGGAAAAAAAAAAAGAATGTAAAATATCTCCATCATTATTATACTGATTATATGTTGAAATAATTTGGATACACTGGGCTAAATATTAATTTCACTTGTTTCTCCCCCTACTCTATTTTTTTTTTTTTTTTTAAGACAGAGTCTAGCTTTGTCGCCTAGGTTAAAGTGGCCCAATCTTGGCTCACTGCAACCTCTGCCTCCCAGGTTCAAGCAATTCTCCTGCTTCAGCCTTCCAAGTAGCTGGGATTATAGGCATGCGCCACCATGCCCAGCTAATTTTTGTATTTTTAGTAGAGACAGAGTTTCACCATGTTGGCCAGGCTGGTCTCAAACTCCTGACCTCAAGTGATCTACCTGCCTCAGCCTCCCAAAGTGCTGGATTACAGGCCTGAGCCACTGTGCCCAGCCTCATTTGTTTCTTTTTAATTTTTAGCAGAGCTACTAGAAAATTTTAAATTAGGCTAGGCATGGTAGCTCACATCTATAATCCCAACACCTTTGAGAAGGCTGAGGCAGGAGGATCACTTGAGGCCAGGAGTTGTTGCCCAAGACTAGCCTGGGCAACAGAGTGAGACCTTATTTCCAAACAATTTTTTTAAATAAGCTGAGCATGGTGATGTATGTATAGTCCTCAGTACTCAGGAGGCTGACATGGGAGGACTGCTTGGGCCCAGGAGGTCAAGGCTGCAGTGAGTTATAATTACACCACTACACTCCAGCCCGAACAGCAATGTGAGACCTTGTCTCGAAAACAAAATTAAAAGAAAATTTTAAATTAGCTATGTTGTTCATATTATATTTCCATTGGATTATGCCGGCATGGTAATGATGAAAAAGCAAGATTCATTTACCTCAGGAAGAAAATTAGGCTGAGATGATAAATCCAGGAGCCAGAAAGTCTTAATAATATCTGGTAAGGTCACATGAGACAATGTTTCTTATATTTTTTTCATGAAAATCCCTCCAACAGTAAAGAATAATGATCTCTAAGTACACGTCTCCTCTTCTTCAAAAAGGAAAAAGGGAGGGTCTAGACCTGTAACTCTAGCCTGAGCTTCTGAAATTAATTCTCTCTCACAGACCTAAGGTATAGTAAAATACCCAAGGATACACTGAAAGAACAGGCAGAAACACCAGGTCTGAACAATGTGGAATTCCTTACACTGGGGAAGGTCACCTGCTATCATGGAGACTTCCTTCCGAATGAGCTCATCTCTAAGGGATCATGGAACAAAATGGAGTATCGGGTCAAAAAAAATGCTCATAAAGGTAACTGCTAACAAACCAACATATACTTCAAAACAAAATGCCACTGGATTAAGTCACACGGCATTTAATCAACATGGCTAAGAAGGCATTTACTCCATGGGGAAATTTTTCTCATTTCTTTAAATTGGGAAATAGTGATATCCCTGTATCATTGGGATACAGGGATATCACTATTGTGGGATAGTTGTTGGGAAACAATTCTCATTTTAGTCTCTCTGTCATTTTTAACTTCTACTTTTCTACTCTTCTTTCCAAGGTTTTAAATAAGTCAGAAAAAGGAGACTAGGATTATACAAAAAGGGATTAAAAACAACCCCTCTAATGTTAATATTTACATAAAGATTCACTTTTCAGATTCTTCATAACCATTTACTGGACGGTGATTGTATACATTTCAATAAACTGTCCATCAAAATGAAAAACCTTCGAAGAAATGTAACACTACAGAAATGCTTGTTTTCAAAACTATCATTACTTGCACTTTCCCCCTACAAATGTGACAGTGAGATTTGCATACTTTTAAAATTCTCAATATAAAGCACAAAGCAATTATCTAGAAAAAAAATCTGGCATTTGGACATCACAGATACGCTGTGGTGCTTGCCAAGATACTACTAAACAGTAACTTATAAGCTGTGATTATTTTTGTGTGTGAGCTAGGTAGGAAGGGAAGAGAAATGTAGTTCCAAATACATTATTTTAGAGAAAGTAAACTATAGCAATAAATATGCATTGTTACATATACTTAACCTGACAGTAAAATAAACCTCCTCACACCAGCTGTTCTCATTTAGTAAGTCTAAAACACAATATTAAAATGATCAATTTAGGTCAGGCGCAGTGGCTCATGCCTGTAATCTTAGCACTTTGGGAGGCCACGGTGGGTAGATCATTTGAGGTCAGGAGTTTGAGACCAGCCTGGCCACCACAGTGAAATCCCGTCTCGACTAAAAGTACAAAAGTTCACGGCGTGGTGGTGGGCACCTGTAATCCCAGCTTCTCAGGAGGCTGAGGCAGGAGAATCACTCGAACCTGGGAGGTGGAGACTGCAGTAAGCAAGATTGTGCCACTGCACTCTAGCTTTAGTGAGAGAGCAAGACTCCATCTCAAAAGAAAAAAATAAAATGAACAATTAAAATACTTCCCTTGTATGCACTTCCCTTAAATTTTTTTTTTTTTTTTTTTTTTTTTTTTTAATAATCCTCAGGGAAACGAAAAACTTTGCAAGCTAAATATATCCAATGAGAAACCTCCTCCACCCCATTTCAGGCTATTCTTAAGGTCTAACACAGGAGTCAGGTAGATGAGGTCTCTGTCACATTTTCTTTTTCCCCACCAAACAATGCTTTAAAAATATTTTTTACATTTTTAAAAAACATTCTTAGCTCCCAGGCCTACAAAAATAGGCCAAGGGCCGTTGCATTTTCAAGATGAAATGCCCCTTACAGATAACTAGAGCAAAGCTCCCTAATTTTACAGATGGGGAACCTGAAACCTGAAGGCCAGTGAGAAATCAAGGCTGGGCCATGATTACACCAGGATATTTGCTATTAAAATGACTTCAGGGCTAGGCACAGTGGCTCACGCCTGTAATCCCAACACTTTGGGAGGCCAAGGTGGATGGACTGCTTGAGCCCAGGAATTCAAGATCAGCCTAGGCAACATAGCAAAACCTACAAAAATTAGCTGAGTGTGATGGCGTGAGCATATAGGAAGATCACCTGAGCCTGGGGAGTTTGAGGCTGCAATGAGCCATGATTGTGCCATTGCACTCTAGCCTGGATAACAGAGTGAGGTCCTGTCAAATAGATAAACATTAAGGAGAAAAAAAAAAAAATGACTTCAAGATTCATTGGCCCCTGCCTATCTGTTCTTCTTGTTAGGAAGATAACACTGAAGCCCGGGGAAAACTAGAAACCAAGACAGGCTGGTAAGCAGGAGAAACAGCCTATTTGTCTATTAGTGCAACAGGAGCTCCAAGAAAGAAGCTGGGGTTATGAAACTCACAGGACATCCAGTATGCCAGACATCATGATAGACAGTCAAGAGTTATCAATCCACAGAACTTCCGATAGGTCTTGAAAAATTAGGAAGGCAAACATTAGCCAGGGAAACGTATTACATTTAAAGCAGTATTACAGGCAAAGCCAAGAGGGAATCACCACATCATTATCACCTGCTGTACCTCAGTAAAGCAGAGGAGCTGCAGAGAAAACAGAGTAGGACTGGAGTGAGACATCTCTGCAGGAGGGTTCTCACTTCACCTCCTGTATTTACTGGCATGTGACTGTACTGGCTTCCTGTTGCTGCTGTAACAAGTAACAGCAGACACAAACGTATTTTAAAGTTCTGCACGTCAAAAGTCCAAAATGAGTCTCACGGGGCTGAAATCAACACTGGCCTACTACCAAGTCATGCTCCTTCAGGAGGCTCTAGGGAAGAATCCATTTCCTTAACTTTTCCATCTCCAGAGGTCACCCACATTCCTTGGTTTGTTGGCTCTTTCCTCCTTCAAAGCCAGTGACAGCTTGACTGTCCATCTCACATTACACTCTTATTTTGCCTCCAATTTTCATTCTTAAGAATCCTTCTGATTACACTGAGCGCACCTCAATCACACAGGATAATCTCAGTGTCAGCTGATTAGCAATCTAATTCCACTGGCTTCCTTAATTCCTCCTTGCCATGTATATATATAACATATTCATAGGTTCTGGTCAGTAAGAAGTGGAGCTTTTTAGAGAGCCCTTCTAGCCCTGCCTACTACATTAACCTTGATTAAGTTAACCTCCTTAAAGCTTCAGTTTCTGATCTGTAAAACGGGAATAATTAACAGCTCCTACTTCAAAGGGTGACAGTGAAGACTATCATTCAGGTCAAGTCCCTGGCTCAAAGAAGTGCTCAGTCAAGTGTCAGCTTATCTGATTCAAGTATATATAAAAGGTGGCCAAGGACAAACCAGAACTGGGCTTGACTGCATGGAGTTGTTTGACTGTAAGTTTATGACATTATGCGATCCCTAAGAATTTTTTTTCTAAAATTGTAATGCTTCTGGTTCTTTATCTAGGAGTCTTATCAACTTCCAAATATGGAAAAAAAACAAACTTTGAGAAATTGGATCAACACCCACACCCACACTCTAAAAGAGGACAACTTTAAAAGGGTAGAAAATATCACTAAATAATTAGAAAGTGAAGGTGTAATTTTTCAAATACCTGGGATCAAGGAATCAAAATATATCTAAGTGAACACTAAAACTGGCTCTGAGCTTCTAGATGCCAAAACACAAGTGGAAATCCCTGTTGCTTTCCCCCGCCCCATTAATCTTCCACTCTGCATGTAGTTTCTTCCACATTTACCTGGAGGCTGAGCCTCCCACTCTCAGTACCCATCTCCACTGAGCCATCTTCCTATATCCACCTAAGGAGGGCTGTCACAGACCCATCACCAAATTCTCATCGTGAGCAATTCTATTTCTTGGCTACACTGGCTAGTGGCTCCTGCTGATAGCAAGGAATGAGGTACATTCATCATTGCAGCTATATCACATAGCAGATCTTCAAATGGTTGTTGAATTATTTAATAAGAAATTATACTTCTGAATCTAACCTCAAGTGCTGGGAGGACCTTTTTTGGCCTTAGTTCTTATTTACAAGACTTAAAAAATAAGTCATAAGTGGCTCATGCCTATAACCACAGCACTTTGGGAGACCAAGGTAGGAGGATTACTTGAGCCCAGGAGTTCCAGATCAGCCAGAGAAACATGGCAAAACCATGTCTCTACAAAAAATACAAAAACCTGCCAGGTGTGGTGTTGCATGCCTGTAGTCCCAGGTCCTTGAGGGGCTGAGGTGAGAGGATCAACTGAGTCTGGGGAGGCTGAGGCTGCGGCTGCAGTGAGCCATGATTGTGCACTCCAGCCTGGGCAAAAGAGTGAGAGACTGTCTCAAAAAAAAAAAAAAAAAAAAGAAAAGAAAAGAAAGGAAAAAAATCACAGTGGAAACAAAAGCATCTCCCACAAAATATACAAGGATTCCTTTGCTAAAATAATGACAACTGAGTTAAAAAGTCAGTTTTAGGTGTGGGGACATAAAGTATGGAATATTTCTAATCTGTATTAGTCAGTACCCAGAAGAGTCTCAAAGTAGGCAGACAGTTGGAAAAAGATTTCCCCCATGAGTGGGTATAGTGGCAATGAATGAAATTACCCAAGAAAACGAAGCGATCCTAGAACCCATTCCACTCACCGAGAACTGTTAAACTCAATGTCTGCTCCAAAGACTCAAAAGTTAGACACAAACTCCCAAGAAAATAAAGCAATCTCCAAGCCAGCCTTGCTTGTCAGTCCCTTGTTTTTTCAATGCCTTTTAAAGTGTCACATACAGAGTAAGAAAACTCTATCCTTCGATGGGCGCGGTGACTCACGCCTGTAATCCCAGCACTCTGGGAGACTGAGGTAGGTGGATTATCTGAGGTTCGGCGTTCGAGACCAGCCTGACCAACATGGAGAAACCCCGTCTCTACTAACAAAAAAAAAAAAAAAAAAAAAAATTAGCCAGGCATGGTGGCACATGCCTGTAATCCCAGCTACCCGGGAGGTTGACAAGAGAATCGCTTGAACCCGGGAGACAGAAGTTGCAGTGAGCTGAGATCATGCCACTGCACTCCAGACTGGGCAACAAGAGCAAAAACTCCATCTCAAAAAAAAAAAAAAAAAGAGAAAGAAAACACTATCCTTCAAATCTTTCTTTTTTTTGAGACAAGGTCTCACTTTGTCACCCACGCCAAAATGCAGTGGCATGATCTCAGCTCACTGCAGCTCTGACTTCCTAGGTTCAAGCAATCCTCCCACCTCAGCCCTCTAAGCAGCTGCAACTACAGGCTAATTTTTATATTTTTTGTAGAGACGGGGTTTCGCCACATTGCAAAAGGCTGGTCTCAAACTCCTGAGCTCAAGTGCTAGGATTACAGGTATGAGCCACCGCACCCCGCCAAGATCTCTTGATGCTCTATGAAATCTCACAATCTGACAGAACGATGCTCCAGAAAAGCTTTCTTCGTGCAGAAGGCCTTGGAGGAGGGCACTTTTTATGTGTACCGACTCAATTCCACAAGCAAATCTCAGCAGCATCAGACACCACCTGGTGGAGTACAGGGACCCTATACTGGAATCAAAGTTCTTCCTCCATTTAATATATTCCTCTAAAAAAATTCATTAAAACACTATTTCCCAAAGGAAGTTCCTTAGAAAACTAATGCTAGTAGGTTTCCTCATCAATTGAGTTTAGGAATTTCCAAAGGTGATAGAAGGGAGTGTAAACAATATCTTTAGTTAATACTTTAGTGTATTTCCAACATGACATTTAGATACCATGTGAATTTCAATTTGATCTCTACAAAAAAAATTTTTCTTTTAACTTGGTGGTGTGGTGGTGCATACTTATGCTTCAAGCTACTCAGAAGGCTGAGGCAGAAGGATTGCTTGAGCCTAGAGGTTCAAGGTTACAGTGAGCACCACTGCGTTCCAGCCTGGGCAACAAAGTAAGACCCTGTCTCTGCAAAAAAAAAAAAAAAAAAAAAAGAATAAACCAGGCAGGGGAATTCCTACTCTATGGTCTATGGAGCCTGAAGGGCCAGGCACGAGAAGTGGAGAAGGTGGTTAGAGGGGATCCAAAGTGACATTTAAAATCCTGTAGCCAAAATCTTTTTCACGCGTCCTTTACCAGTCATTCATTTACCCTCTTTGCTACAACTATGCTGGAACATAGTAGAGCTGCAGGAGCAACAAGACAAAACCCTGCCATCATGGCACTCAGTAAATATTATCTGAACAAATTAGCTCCTATTCTGGTGGGAGAGATATTCAGTCCATTTGACAGGGTGAAAACCATGCATTACAAACAGAAGCAGGTAGGAGGTTTGGATGTTTTTACAATAGATAAAATACTTATCTGAGCTGCTTTCGGCCAGATGGCTTAGTTTCTAATTAAAGTATAAAGACTATTACTTTACTCACACACAAAGCATTTAACATGATTTGACCTTATAAAACAAGGATTTCTATACTTATCTCCACCCTCCCCAAATTTACAGATAAACAAACTCAAACAGAAAAGTTAAAGATTTTGTTCCAAGTTTACAGACCCCACCGGGGCAGACAAAGAGTAAGGACCACGCATTGCTGGCTGCCAGCCCACTACTTTTCTCCTTAGACTGCACTTTTGTAGATCGGATAAAAAACGGGGTGAGAATTTGCTACAAATCTTCTCTTTTAAAAAAAAATCACTGATTATAGCAGAATATAACAACATTTTACTAGAACACATGTTTACAGCAAATAATAATCATCAGATTTTTAAAAATCAAGCAACCAACTTCAGTATATGACCCCTCTACCAAATTTTCTTTTGGCAATAAAGCAGCCTGTCTGCCAAGATCAAATGTAAAAATCTTCCAAGAGGAACAGGTTTTGCAGTCCTGCAAAAGTAAAGAAGTACAAGAGAGGCGATTTCCTCCAGGCTTTTGAAACATACACAAAGATTGCCAGCCCATAATTAATCACCTAGCACTCTGAAATGATTAAACATTAATAAGAGATATGTAAGATCTACTATAAAAAACTAAAACAAAGGTTTGAATAAATGAATAATCATGCTGTGAACCTAGAAAGGAAAGCTAAATGTTATGAACATGTCAATTATCTTCAAGTCAATTTATGTATTTAACATAATTTCAACAAAATTCCAGCCAAAGGCATGGGTGGACATAAAAGAATATTCCACAAAACATAAGAACTGGAAGAAGTGGAGTCCAGACTTTACCAAGTAATAACAATTTACAAAGCAAGAATTTAGATTATGTTTACTCAGATTAAAATAGATATCTAGACCAAAAGAAAACACAGAAATAGACCCAAACGCATGAAAAGGAATATGATATGTAGTAAAACAGGCATCATCAAGATGAGAGAGAAAGGAAACATTTTATAAATCAGAGGGCAGAAAAATCAACTGCGCTTTATATTTTAAGCCAAAGTAAAGCCAGGGAGCATAAAGTGCTAAATAATTTTTAAGTTTAAAAAAGAAGAAAATAGGCCAGGCGCAGTGGCTCACGCCTGTAATCCCAGCACTTTGGGAGGCCGAGGCGGGTGGATCATGAGCTCAAGAGATGGAGACCACCCTGTCCAACATGGTGAAACCCCATCTCTACTAAAAGTACAAAAAATTAGCCAGGCGTGGTGGTGCATGCCTGTAGTTCCAGCTACTCGGGAGGCTGAGGCAGGAGAATCGCTTGAAACCGGAAAACGGAAGTTGCAGTGAGCCAGGATCGTGCCACTGCACTCCAGCCTGGCGATAGAGCGAGACTCTGTCTCAAAAAAAAAGAAAAAAAAAAAAAAAGAAGGAAATAACAGTCTTCAGATTTTCAGGAAAAAAAAAAAAAAGGCAAGAAAAAACTAACCAGAAGACTGGGCACAGTGGCTCATGCCTGTAATCCCATCACTATGGGAGCGGGCTGGGGTATAGGGGGGAGGGCTGCATCACTTGAGGTCAGGCGTTTGAGACTAGCCTGGCCAGCAGGGGCCAACATGGCAAAAAGCCGTCTCTAGTAAAAATACAAAAATTAGCTGGGCCTTGTGGTGGGCACCTGTAGTCCTAGCTACTTGGGAGGCTGAGGTACAATAATCCCTTAAAACTGGGAGGCAGAGGTTGCAGTGAGCCAAGATCACACTACTGCACTCCAGCCTGCGTGACAGAGCGAGCCTCCATCTCGGGGGGCGGGGGGGGGGGAAGAAAAAAAAAAGAGAGATTACATGAAAATATGAAAGCGCTATATAAATAACGATAAAATTTAAAAAGCTAACATAATAATGGACAAAAATCTTGCAAGAGTTCCTGTTCACAGCATGTAAAAGGTAGGTCTAGGTAAAATGACAGATCAGCACAAAGAAGGACACAAATAACCTAGATAAAAGGAAACAGTTAAAACAAGAGAAATCAGTTATTGTTTCAGCGCTGAGGTGGTAAGTGAACTTCCTTTATTTTAATGTGTAAAAATAGCAAATGTTAGACAAGCTGTTAAGTGGGGAATGAAGGACCACAGAATCCGATCTTACAACCCAAGCCTTGAATGTTGAAGGGGAGAAATAAGCTCTCCTCACAGCACACCCTATAGGCCTGTGACACTTCAGACGTGGTACAATGGCAAATTACTTATGCACCGACGGCCAGCTAGCTTCAAAAAACAAATGTAGAACTTGGAAAGTGGCCTGGCTATTTCTAAGACAATTTAAAAAATCATTAAGGCAGGGGAAAGGCATGTGCATTGTAAAAATGCTTGTGGCCTGCTGAACCAAGGCATCTGCTTTCTACCACCACAGTCTAAACATGTCTTCAGTTCAGCTCTCTACAACCAAATGTTACATGTGTCAAATGTTTCTCCAACCTAGATTTGTATATACAATCTAAATGTGACACTGACCTAGAATTGAATTTGAAACTGTATCTTTTTTTTTTTAAGTGTGCACATGTTTCTCCCACCTTTTACTGCACATCGGCTGTTAATAACAAGGAAAATACCATTTGACTTCAGGGTAGAAGAAAGGGAGAAAAACGTCAGACGCCCAAGGCAGTATTCACTTTAGGGAAACATTCATAATGCACATACTATAGAAAACCATCATTTCCGAATGTGTGAATTTCACCACACACCAAGAAAAAAAAAAAGGGGGGGGGGTGAAAAGGATTAATTAGAATTAATCTCGGCTCCTGAAAACTTGGAAATGCAACAGATTTTACAAGATCCTACTAGAATCACAGGATAGGGAAGAGATGTAGAAAAGGTCAATCAGATCACACATTTATTATAAAAATAACTTGCATATAAATTTGTCAAAATTAGTGATTTGACCCAGGAGGTTCATTTTGTACCTTTGAGTAATTTTTAATCATTTGTCCCTTTCAGCCTTATTTTATCTCTATCACTTTTTTTACTCCTCTTTTGCTTAAAGAAAGGGAAAAAAGGCTACTGTCTCATATTAGAAGGGTATTCCTAAAAGGAACACCATTTTAGAAACCTCTGAATGAAAAAATAATTCAAGATGAGTAATGTATTTCTAATACAGCATAGTAGCACAAAATATAAGCCTAAATAACAAAATATGCTTCTACAACCTTGAAATAGCCTCTTCAGCTCAAGAACTTGAATGCTACCAACACTTCAGTGAATAACTCTAGGTTACCCTTTTATATGTAAGCTTCATTAAGGTCTTGTTTTCTTTGAAGGGCTTTACTTAATTTTCCATGAAGAGCTTTGAATGGATGCTTCTTAAGCTTATTTAAGTTGGCAGTATTTTGTTTTCAAAGTTCAAACTTTATTTTCTATGTCTTCTTAGACACTTGAAACTGTACAGCTCAAAGTCTTTCAATTAGACAGACATAAGACAGCTTGATTTTCTCCACCAATGTCTCCCATACTATGTGAATAGATTCTCAGTGCATAAAACCTTCAAGGTATATATTAAATTGGCCAGTCATGTAATTGTTTCATACATACTGTTTTAATATCCCAAAAATAAAAATAATAAAAGTATAGTTGCATATTTTTGGTTAATCTACTGGGGGAAGATGACAGGCCTGATCTACTTGGGGAAGATAATGTGATCACTTGCTTGGCAAAGACTGATGACCCCTCTGCTTTGTGCCAGTCTGTACAGAAAGAATACTAACCTGAAGAATGTGGTCCCTACCCTCAGAAATCTTACAGTCTAAAGAAAAAGACATTAAATAAATCACCTTGTAACCACATACATAAATGCAAACTGTGTTAAATGCTACAAAAGAAACAACAGGGTACCCAACTTAGACTGGGGTAGAGGTTTCAGTTATTTAATTGTAGAACTGGGCCCTGACAGGTAGAGAACTGGGCCCTAAGGGTGAAGGCACATTCCAGAAAGAAGATCTAGCATGTGCAAAGGCCACAGTCTCCACTGGTCTGGTGCAGGTGTGGGTGAATGGGCACCGACCGGAGTGGTAACAAAGGGGATGGAGACAAAAAAGCAGATAAGAATGTATCTGACACAGAAGTGACAGGCTCTAGAGTCAGCACTGAGAGAGCACAGAACAACACAGAAAAATTGGGAGAACATGACCTTTCACTTGAAACACAGGACACCAAACAATGTACGATTCCACTAAGTCAAAAGAAAAATACAGATGTGAGAAGCTGGCAGAAGCCTATGCTGTAATGTGACATGAGTTTTATACCTGTAAAACTACTTCTCAAAGGAAATGTATTGCTAGATTACAACCTGTCTGACAGATTTGATAACCACTAAAAATGCTGATCAAAATCTTTATACAAACAAACAAAAAAAACAAGATGTAACAAATTTTAAAGCACAAAATATATAATTACAGATACAGCATGATCAAGCCATATATATATATATATATATATTTTTTTTTTTTTTTTTGAGACGGA
>NW_022436991.1:3055789-3075453 GCF_009761245.1 Sapajus apella | reverse complement strand
GTCTTCCAGGATGGAGTGCACTGGCACAATCTTGGCTCACTGCAACCTCCGCTTCCCGGGTTCAAGCGATTCTCCTGCCTCAGCCTCCCAAGAAGTTGTGACTACAGGTGGGTGTCACCACACCCAGCAAATTTTTATATTTTCAGTAGAGACGAGGTTTTGTCATGTTGACCAGGCTGGTCTTGAACTCCTGACCTCGGGTGATCCACTCACTCTGGCCTCCCAAAGTGCTGGGATTACAGGCATGAGTCACCACACCCGACATGTGCGCATATATACGCGCGCATGCGCGCGCGCGTGTGTGTGTGTGTGTGTGTGTGTGTATGTGTGTATTTTTTTTTTTTTTTTTTTTAAGACAGGGTCTCACTCTGTCCCCAGGCTGGAGTGCAGTGGCGCGATCTCAGCTCACTGCAACCTCTGACTCCTGGGTTTAAGCGATTCTCCTGCCTCAACCTCCCAAGTAGCTGGGATTACAGGTGTGCATCACCACACCCCTCCTTTTTGTATTCTTTGTAGAGATGGGGTTTTGCCATGTTGGCCAGGCTGGTCTCAAACTCCCGGACTCAAGCAATGCACCCGCCTCGGCCTCCCAAAGTGCTGGGGGGAACTACAGACATAAGCCACTGTGCCCGCCTCAAGCTTTATTTTTAAAAAGCAAAACATCTGAGAGACTGTCCTTGAAATAGAACAGTACTTCCTGTTTGCTAATGATGGAACATTAAACAATGTAATTATTAAAAATACATTGATGGCTGGATGCAGTGGCTCAGGCCTATAATCCTAGCACTTTGGGAACCGAGGCAGGTGGATCACCTGAGGTCAGGAGTTGGAGACCGGCCTGGCCAACATGGCAAAACCCTGTATCTACTAAAAATACAATACAAAAATTAGCTGGGGATGGTGGTAGGTGCCTGTGAAGCTCACACAGGAGAATCGCGTGAACCCGGGAGGCATAGGCTGCAGCAGGCCAAGATCGTGCCTCCATCTCGAAAAAATATAAAATAAAATAAAAATAAAAATACATTGAGGAAAGCAAGCAAATTAAAATATATATTCATAATAATACATGGTAAAGATGTCAATATCAATTCTACTGAAGTGCCCACGTCTTAATATGAATCATTTTTTACCTTTCTTTAATGAATGTAATGCTGAGGTGAAGAAGGTCAAATAACCAGGAGGCTGGGGTGAGCCACTGAACTCAAAGTACCCGAGTACTCCAGGCTGCAGGAAAAAGAGCAGAATTAGGTAACTGAGGCACTGTCAGCCACAGTATAATGGAGGATATTTTAAAACAAGAAACACATATTATAATTGACAATTAATGCATCTTGTTGCATTTCATTTTTTCAAAAAGCCTAATCACATAAGAAAGATTGCAGGTTGGGGCTGAACATGCCCTCACCTCCACTTAACAATAAGAAGGTAAGGGACGGAGTTGCAGCAGCTTTAACAGGATTGCACAGTGGTCATTCAGGAAAATTCAAAGCTAAAACTTCCTTCTGTCCTATGAGTAGGTCTTTCCACACTCTGTTGACAGTACAATTCTCCCAGGCTCAAATCTTCATCAGCAAGTTCATGTTCTCAATCACTTTTAGTAACTCTAGACAAGCTATGTCAATAATTTTCTTTTAACTTTTCTTAAGTTTCTTCTTGAATCACTTTCTCTCACTCACTGCAAACATACCTTCACACTTTGCTGGAAATCAGGGTTAATCTTCACCTGTAATCAAGCCCCTTCAATGGGAAACAAACCATAGAACCCCCGCCTTCCCCACCAATCCCCCACATCCACTTGGCCAAAAACCCAGCATTCCACAATGGCAACTCTCCTTTCCCTCAGGTCTGCAGGGGACCCATCTCTGGCCCTCTGGCTCCTCCGTCCTACACACTCACTTCCACCTGCTCATTCTACTTCTCTAAGCTGGGCACAGAATGCCCCTTCATTCTGTGAAACCAATTAACTGTCCCCTATCAGATAAGTTATTCCTTCTTTGAAGGCACTATGGCACTCACTCCGTCAGATTTTGTTCTGTAACAATCATATCTGCCTTAAAAGTCAAACTGTGAGATCCCTGAGGAAAGAGCACCGGACTTGGAGTCAGAAGACCTAAGTGGAACTCTGAGATCTAGTGGCTGAAAGAACAGCCTTGGGTGAACCCTTCAATATCTTCGAAGCCTCAGTTGCCTGATGTGGAAACAGGAACAATTTTCACAGGGTTAAGCCAAGAGCAGGCCTGATGAACCATAAAGCACTAGGCAAATGAGAAGAATCCTTTTGAGCCCAAAAACACTCAGCACCACACTCTATATTAGTAAGTCATTGTGGAAGTGAACTTTATCATTGGAACAAAATTGCATCCATAAGTTAGGGTGGAAATTTAATCTGCTACTAAAGTTTAAAATCAGTATGTTACATAGAAGAGGAAACTTCTGATCTGTAGTGGAATATACTATCTTTCCAGTCTAAACCACTGGCTTGTTCTAAGATTCAACAGTAAATGAATCCATTGGTTTTCATTCTGACAGAAACCTAACATCCAGGCCTGGTGCAGTGGCTAATGCTTACAATCCCAGAAATTTGGGAGACCGAGGCAGGAGCATCATCTGAGATCACGAGTCTGAGACCAGCCTGGTTAACATGATGAAACCCTGTTTCTACTAAAAAATACGAAAATTATCCTGGTTTCATGGTACGTATCTGTAGTCCCAGATGCTTGGGAGGCTGAGGCAAGAAAATCCCCTGAACCCAGTGAAAAGAGGTTGCAAGGAGCTGAGATCATGCCCCTGGCACTCCAGCCGGGGGGACAGAGCAAGATTCCATCTCAAAAAAAAAGAAAAGAAACAGAGTCTTGTTCTGTCACCCAGGTTGGAGTGCAGTGGCATGATCTTGGCTCACTGCAACCTCCGCCTCCCAGTTTCAAGCAATTCTTCTGCCTCAGCCTCCCCAGTAGCTGAGATTACAGACATGTACCACGAAGCCTGGCTAAGTTTTCTATTTTCAGTAGAGATGAGGTTTCACCATGTTGGCCAGGTTGGTCTCAAACTCCTGACCTCAAGTGATCTGCCCGCCTCAGCCTCCCAAAGTGCTGAGATTATCAGCATGAGCCACTGTGCCCAGCCTCCAGCTGGTGTTTCTATTAGCCCTCTCCCAGATGCTTAGATAGCTACTAGGTAAGCAGCCACAGGAGCTCCACTATCAGTGATCCTCTTCCCTTCACTCAATCAACAACCAAAGGTTTCATCAGGTCAGATGATCAAGACCCCTCTGCCACCTCATCTCCTACCAGTCTCTCCTCTCCTCTGGCCCCACCAGTTCTGTCCTTGTCCTGGGGTCTTTATAATTCCCCAGGGTCTTTACACTTACTGTTCCCACCTCCTAGAGCACCTTCTCCAGTCTTCTAGGGATGGGTCATATCATATAGGCTTTACTTTGTTTTTGTTCAAATCCCATTTCCTCAAAAGAAGACTGTGTCTTCTAAAACAGCTGTGCCTTTCTCCCGGCCCCCAATTCTATCACTTCACTCTTTGTGATTTTTCTGAAATTATCTGTGCATTAGAGTTTCCTAAGGTTGCTGTGATAACTGACCACAAAATGGGCAGCTTAAAACAACAGAATTCATTCTCTCCCAGTTCTGGTGATCAGAAGTTCAAAATTAAGCTATGAGGAGAGTCATGCTCTCTGAAGGCTGGAGGAGAGAGTCTTTCTTTGCCTCTTCCTAGCTTCTGGTGGCTCTGGGTGTTTCTTAGTTTGAGGCTGCACCACTCTTATCTCTGCCTCTGTCTTCATATGGCCTTCTTCCCTATGTTTGTGTCCTCTCCTCTTCTCATCAAGATACCAGCCACTGGATTGAGGACCCACCCTAAATAAACCCACATTCTGAAGTTCCACACAGACTTGAGTTTTGGGAGGATACCAAGCCAGTAAACATTGTTTTCCTGTTTGTTGTCTATTTCCATTTTAACTCCATGAAACAAAGCCTCTCTCTTGCTCATCACTACATTCCCCCAGCTCAGAGAGTGCCCAGCCCAGAGCAGGCACACAATAATTATTTGTTAACCAACAAATGAATGGGGATAAAAGGATAATACAAGGCTCCTCCATCAAGTTTACAATTTAGCAAAAAATAAGACACAACGAGTGCCAGATTATAATATGACCCAGTGTGTGTATTTCAATTCTATCCATAAGGCACAATAAGTGCAGGACCTATCAAAATGAAGAGCTGAAAACAGGCTATTCATAGGAGGCCAGCAAATCCTCATTTACATAAAGTAATTTTTTTCCCTCAGCAGGCACCATTTGCAGAATAGTAGTAATTTCAGCAAATGGTGCACACACCCTCTAGTGGCCGTGAAAATAATTACCTTGGCGTGTTTTGGTTTTTTGGTTTTGTTTTGGTTTTTCTGAGTTTTGCTCTTGTTACCCAGGCTGCAATAGCGTGATCTCAGCTCACTGCAACCTCTGCCTCCCTGGTTCAAGCAATTCTCCTGCTAATTATTTTAGCACGCCTGGCTAATTTTTTTTTTTTTTTTATTTTTAGTAGAGACAGGTTTCACCATGTTGGCCAGGCTGATCTCGAACTCCTGGCCTCAAGTGATCTACCCACCTCAGCCTCCCAAAGTGCTGGGATTACATGCGAGAGCCACCAAGCCCGGCCTGGTGTGTTTTTGCTCAATGGCACTTGAAATGTTTTTGTACCAATGTCAACTCACACCTAGAAAATGTAAAACTATTTAGTGTTATAAAGCTATGAACTTGAGGCCAGGCACAGTGGCTCATGCCTGTAATCCCAGTACTTTGGGAGGCCGAGGCAGGTGGATCACTTGAGGTCAGGAGTTCAAGACCAGTCTGGCCAACATGGTGAAACCCTCATCTCTATTAAAAATACAAAAATTAGCCAGGAGGCTGAGGCACGAAAATTGCTTGAACCACGGAGGTGGAGGTTGCAGTAAGGCAAGATCGTGCTGCTGCACTCCAGCCTGGGCAACAGGGCGAGACTTTGCCTCAAAAAACAAAACAAAAAAATGCAAAACTATGAACTAATAGAAACAGTACCTATGTGCTCAACATTCAGAGTAGAATTTTACAAACAATATGACAATGTCAGGTGCCAGTCATTCTACAATTTTGCCCAAAATGCTCAGGTTTTCTGTCACCTGGCAATTTTACTTAACTCTCTTCTTCCCCCTAAAATATTCACAAGCCTTTTCCCATCCCACTTAAATGTAAAACAATTTTGTTTACCAAGTTGGTAGAAATACATGAATGAGTGTATGCTAAATAAGTGTTCTTAAATGGATACAGTAATTCACAAAAAGATTCTTAAAATATTTTCCTGCAGATAGAAGATAAGCGTTTGAAACAATAATACTGTTAGCATTTGGTGAGTAAATTATAAGATACAAGTCAAACCAAATCTGTCAAGTACTTCAGAAAATAAAAAAAAGAGGCCAGGTACAGTGGCTCACGCCTGTAATCCCAGCATTTTGGGAGGCTGAGGCGGGCAGATCACTTTAGGCCAGGAGTTTGACACCAGCCTGGTCAACCTGGTGAAACGCTGTCTCTACTAAAAATACAAAAATTAGCCAGGCATGGTGGCCAGAACCTGTAGTCACAGCTACTTAGGAGGCTGAAGCAGGAAAATCACTTGAACCTGGGAGGTGAGGGTTACAGTAAGCAGAGAATGCACCACTGTACTCCAGCCTGGGCAACAGAGCGAGACTCTGTCCCAAAAAAACAAATAAATAAATAAGAAGCAAGCACTATTGATATAGAAGCTACCAATACCTAAGACAAATGATGTCCACACAATACTGAAATTAGAGAAGCCGAAAAACTAGTCACTGAAAATTAAATTATCATTGCTCACTCCTTTTCCCTTTCCAATCAACTTAATGTCCACTGGAAAAAAAAATGACACTGGCCAGGTGTGGTGGCATACGTCTGTAATCCCAGCACTTTTAGGGGCTGAGATGGATCATCTGACCTCAGAAGTTCAAGACGAGCCTGGGCAACATGGCAAGACCTCATCTCTATAAAATAAAAATAAAAATGACACTGGTTCTGTTAGCCCACAGTAATCAACTTCATTTTCCTATCTGTATTTAAATTGGCAGGAATAACCTTCGAGGAAGAGGGATTCCACAATTGGAGTAACTGAAGTCAGTAAAATTTATTAACATGGTTTCCAAGGAAATGACATAGAGCTCTTAATCTCCCTTTATGGGATCCCCTGGCAAGTTCATTTCAGTTTTTAGCTACATTCATTATTTATAAGGTAAGTATCATTGTAGTGCTTACCTGGGAAGAAAATTCTAGACCTTACCCTGCCTCAATATTTTCACTATCATACACAGAATAATCCCAGTTATGCAGAATAAATGTTAATGACCCAATTAGTAACAGGAAATTGGGTGCTTAAGAGCTATGGCATCATCCTTTATACATATTTATTCTTTTAAGTAAAAAAAAAAAAAAGTTACAGCCAAATTAAGGAGCCAACACCTTCAAAATTTTCTATGATGAAAGAAACAAGGTTCAAAAAATGACATTAAATAGTTAAGTATTTGAAGTTGTAACCTCTAGGTAGATATTAAAGTTTCAACTCAGGCACCTTACATCGTTTTTTGAGGAAAAACATGATAGACAAGAATTTGTAGAGCAACAAGGCAGGGCAATCGTCCAGCCTCCACAGAGGTAAATCACAGCCTCCCTGTACCTTAGCTTCTCAATCTGTTCGAAGGATCTACAATTTCCATCTACCTCATATGGCTGTTAGAAACATCAGAAATAAGCACTTGAAAACTAAAGAGCACTTGACAATGCAGTTTACGCATTATTTCCTTTTTTTTTTTTTTTGGAGACAGAATCTTGCTCTGTCCCCCAGGCTGGGGTGCAGTGGCCCAATCTCAGCTCACTGCAACCTTCGCCTCCTGGGTTCAAGCCATTCTCCTACCTCAGCCTCCTGAGTAGCTGGGACTACAGGTGTGTGCCAACATGCCCAGGTAATTTTTCTATTTTTAGTAGAGACAGGATTTCACCATGTTGGCCAGGATGGTCTCGATCTCTTGACCTCGTGATCTGCCCACCTTGGCCTCCCAAAGAGCTGGGATTACAGGCGTGAGCCACCGTGCCTGGTCATTTACGAATTTCTTTGCTAATAACGACTAAAGTATTTCAGTTTACAAAGTTAAGAATTTTTAGTATTCACCCTTTAATGTCTTTCTGTGATGTTTTAAGTAAAGGCAAAACTGTTGTCCCAGAAATTGTTTCTGGGCTCAGTCTTTTCTCTGTTTTGTCTTGAGACAGTGTCTCACTCTGTCGCCCAGGCTGGAGTAGAGTGGTGCCATCATAGCTCATTGTAACCCCAAACTCCTGGACTCAAGCAAATCCTCCAGCTTCAGCCTCCCAAGTAGCTGGGACTACAGGCATGTGCCACCACACCTGGCTAATTCTTCACATTTTGTTATGGAGACAGGGACTCATTTTGTTGTCCAGGCTGGTGTTGAATTCCTGGCTTCAAGCAACCTTCCTACCTTGGCCTCTGAAAGTGCTAGGATTGCAGGTATGAGGAACCTCTCTGGGCCTCTTAGAGTCACATTTTACAAACATACAGCATGGTTAATGATTAGCAATCTGATATTGTTAGTTTGAGATATCTAAGCCAAATAAAATATTTTCCATTGGTTAAAAACTTCCACTCCGGCGGGGCGCGGTGGCTCAAGCCTGTAATCCCAGCACTTTGGGAGGCCGAGGCGGGTGGATCACAAGGTCAAGAGATCGAGACCATCCTGGTCAACATGGTGAAACCCCGTCTCTACTAAAAATACAAAAAATTAGCTGGGCATGGTGGCGCGTGCCTGTAATCCCAGCTACTCAGGAGGCTGAGGCAGGAGAATTGCCTGAACCCGTGAGGCGGAGGTTGCGGTGAGCCGAGATTGCAACATTGCAATCCCGGACGATACAAAGAGCCAAGAGCGAAACTCAAAAAAAAAAAAAAAAAACTTCCACTCTTCTAAGTAATTCAGTATCAAATCATCTGAATGGGCCTTTGAAAGGATTCAAGTATAGGACTTATAAAAATTAAAACCAAGATACAATTACAACATTCCTTTTTCTAACAATAGAATAAGCATATATGAATAGAGTTTCATATAGATATAATAAAACCTTATGTCAGCCAGACACAGTGGTTCACACCTATAATCCCAGCATTTTGGGAAGCTGAGGTGGGTGGACTGCTTGAGGCTAGGAGTTCAAGACCGGCCTGGTCAACAAGGTGAAACTTCATCTCTACTAAAAATACAAAAAACAGCTGGGTGTGTTGGCACATGACTGTATTCCCAGCTACTCAAGAGGCTGAGGCACAAGAATTGCTTAAATCCAGGAGCTGGAGGTTGCAGAGAGCTGAGATCGCACCACCACACTCAGCCTGGGAAACAGAGCGAGACTCTGTCTCAAAAAAAGAGTTTATGTCAATAGAGAATATTACTTATTTCAGGACACCATCACTTCCCAAGAAATGAATGCTAACTACACAATTTTATAATGGTCCAAAATGCTCACAAATGTCTGGATTAGAGACAAATTTATAATTAATCAGTATGTTTTCTCTTTTTTTGTCATTCCTTAAAATCCAGATCCCACACAATAAATTTTTTTTTTAAGCGAGGGGGAAATTATCACACACGCTCCTATAAGATGTTACAAACACATCTACAGACATTAAGTCATGCAAAAAAAAAAAAGTCTGCCATTATGTCATACCTCAGAAGTGCCATGAAAACATTCATTATTTTGACCCAATTTTGATACACTTAAATTTAAACACACTTGATACTGAAATCCATATTAATAAAAAATATAAACTGAGATAAGGCTCTTGATCAAAACAAGTATCTTTCATAGTAAGGTATCTTTAGCAAGCTCCTTCACATATTTAAGCTATATAGGGTTTGTTTATTTTGGAAAAAATAAGGAGTTTGAAAAAATAAAAATAAAAAAAAATAAGGAGTTTGAGTAAAAAGCTGAGTATCAGAGACAGCTCTAATGATGACAATCTAACTCACCCCTAGCTAGAATTCCCCCCAAATAATTTTCCAACATTCTGTAGTCAAGGCACTGTTTAATTTTCATCTCTCTACTGCCACCATTATTAGCAGATAAACTTTGAACTATTAGATTAAGGCCTTCTGAGAGCTTCATGAAAAAAGATGTGCTTTTCCTCTGAAGACCTTAATTGAGAAAACTCAATTATTCAAAGCAGTAGTTCTTAACTGGAGGAATTTTGCCCCCTAAGGGGTATTTGACAAGGTCTGCAGATATTTTTGGTTGTCACAACTGAAGGGAGAATACCTACATCTAGTGGGTAGAGGCCAGGGATACTGCTAAATATCCTGCAAAGCACAGAACAGCCCCCCAAAACGCAGAATTATCTGACCTCCCATGTCAACTGTGCTAAGGTTGGGAAACCCTAACTTAGCAGAATATTCAAAAGCTTATTGTACTTTGCTTCAGACTCCAAAAATTCCTTTACCTTTCCTAATCATTCAAACGTCAAAACCATGACAGTGGTTTCATTTCCGGATCGAGAATTCTTTATGTTATCTTACAGACTGTGTGTGAAACCGTCACATTTTCTAGGCTGGGCTATTTGGTATATTTTGCAAGACAAATGGTTTCACAAGTGTCATGCTGGGCTTGACTGCGAGTTGTTTCACAATTAATAATGTACTATCTATCTCTTGCCAATAAGACAATCTCATGTCAGTGAGAAGCCCAGCAAAAGATGATACTAACCCGATAAAAGCTAGCCAGAGCTTTTGGGAGGAAGTCATTTTAAAGGCTGACAGAAGTGATCTAGGGACTCCATCTTGGTGACACTCTTGTGGTTTCCATTTTAAAGGCAGTCCAGTTTAATCACTGTTGTACATAACTCTAAGTGGGCTGCCAAAAAACTTTAATGTAATGTTTTAAATGTCATCCGCAGTAATGTCATCAGCAGATTAGTGAGTTTAATGTGAACTCCACGTCAATATTTGGAGCATAGTCTTTTAAAGTACTGCTGGGCTGGGCATGGTGGCTCATGCCTGTGATCCCAGCACTTTGGTTCAAAATGCCCACAAGGCAGGAGGATCGCTTGAGGAGACAGGAGGATCACTTGAGCCAAGATCACCCCACTGCACTCCAGCCTGGGTGACAAGAGTGAAGCCCTGTCTCAAAAGAATTAGACAAAATAATCCAGCCTGGCCAACATGGTGAAACCCCATCTCTACTAAAAATACAAAAAATTGGCCGGGCGCGGTGGCTCAAGCCTGTAATCCCAGCACTTTGGGAGGCCGAGGCGGGTGGATCACGAGGTCAAGAGATCGAGACCATCCTGGTCAACATGGTGAAACCCCGTCTCAACTAAAAATACAAAAAATTAGCCAGGCATGGTGGCATGCGCCTGTAATCCCAGCTACTTGGGAGACTGAGGCAGGAGAACTGCTTGAACCCGGGAGGCAAAGGTCGCAGTGAGCCGAGATTGTGCCACTGCACTCCGGCCCAGGCATCATGGCCTCCGTCTCAAAAAAAAAAAAACTAGCCAGGTGTGGTGGTGCATGCCTGTAATCCCAGCTACTTGAGAGGCTGAGGCAGAAGAATCACTTGAACGCAAGAGGAGGAGGTTGCAGTGAACCCAGATCACGCCACTATACTCCAGCCTGGGCAACAGAGCGAGACTGTCTCAAAATAAATAAATAAAACAGAGGACTGCTAAAAGCTGGTCTGTCTGACTCCTGATTCTTCATCATTTTGCTGTACCATCTCCAGTGGCTCTGGCTGTAGCCCACTGCAAATCCATGTCAAAACCCACTTATCACAACTTTACCACTAGAAGGAATCTCAAGGATACCCTGGCCCAGGCCCCTGATGCCCAGGAAGTGAGTAACCCATCCCAAATCACAGACCCAGTGAGTGTGCAAAAGGGATCAGGCCCCGGTACCCTGCCTCCTAATATGGCCCTCACCCACCAGCCTGCCCAGGGAAAATAAGAGACAGGCCTGGAAGGTGCACAGAAGTCCATCTGCTATCTGTGTCATTAAGGAATATTTTTACTCTGATGCATAGCTAATAACTATAAGCAGAATAACTAGATATTCATACTGCCGCTTGGGGAATCTGCTAATAGTTGTAAAAACACAAAAATTAGCTGGGTGTGGTAGTGCATGCCCGCAATCCCAACTACTTGGGTGGCTGAGGCATGAGACGTGGAGGTTGCAATGAGCTGAGATCACACTCCAGCCTAGGAGTCAAAGCAAGACTCTGCCTCAAAAAAAAAAAAAAAAACTATGAAAATAATTTATCAGGGGTTGAAGGTGGCAATGGGAAAGCAGGAAAGAAGCTGCATTAGGAAAGTGAGACAACCTTCTGTAAATAAGGTCTTGAAATAGTTATAGACTTCATAATACAGAAGGGAACATATGTCCAGTTTTCAAAAAAAAACAAACTACAACTGACAAGAAAAACCAGGTATCTCATAGTACAATGCTATGAGAAGTGTCAAATACTCTTAGAAATTTGTAGCTGCGGCCGGGCGCGGTGGCTCACGCCTATAATCCCAGCACTTTGGGAGGCCAAGGCGGGTGGATCACGAGGTCAAGAGATCAAGACCATCCTGGTCAACATGGTGAAACCCCGTCTCTACTAAAAATACAAAAAAAATTAGCTGGGCATGGTGGCGCGTGCCTGTAATCCCAGCTACTCAGGAGGCTGAGGCAGGAGAATTGCCTGAACCCGGGAGGCGGAGGTTGCGGTGAGCCGAGATCGCACCATTGCACTCCAGCCTGGGTAACAAGAGCGAAACTCTGTCTCAAAAAAAAAAAAAAAAAAAAAAAAATTTGTAGCTGCACATAAATTTTAAGTTAATTCTCATCTACTCTAAGTCAACTATGAGGCAAGATGAACATTTGTTGAAAATTCCCTAACAAAAAACAGACAAGATTTTTTAAGTACTCTATTCTCTTAAAACTCCCTTGGACAAGCAATCCTTATAATCAGTACCTCAAAAAGCATTAAGCTGGGGCGGATCTACCACATGACCTTTTAATTGCCGCAATTCAGGAGGTATTTTCTTAAACCCCTTTAATACAAACAATCTACAACAACCCAGTAAAAGGCCTTGAGTATGGAGGAGGAGATATGAAAGACAAGTACCTCGTAGTTTGAGAGAAAATCTAGTAATTCTGATTGAGATGGGATGTAGAGAAGTGGTTTCATCACCCGGCGGACAAACTTCTCAATGTAAACAGCACTCATGGGGCCTTTGTATTCGATTGGTCCAAAACTAGTACCAAAAAATAAAAATAAAAATAATAAAAATAATACACCATGCATTAAGCCTGTAATGTATAACTAAAATCATCACCACCACAAAATGAAAATGTCTTGCTTTGGGATCCAACCAAGTCACCGCTCAGGAGGTGACCAGATAATTCAGAATAAGCATTTTAGGTGAGGACAGGCGCAAGCGGCCCCTACCCTTCTATGATCTTGAATTCAACTGCAAACTGAATTGCCAAACAAAGAACATTCAATCTAGTCTCTGAAAAAAAATTAATTCCCACAATATTTCTTTTAAAAACAAAACAAGACAAAAAGACAACCCTGGAAACTGACCACATGCTAAAGGATTCCAGGATTTCACTACAGAATTCAATGTAAACAGGCAGACTTTCCTTCTACTAGTCACTGTGAGGTAAGGAACAGGTTGAGCAGTTAGCCCTTGACCCACTAGAAAGTAGACAGGCAGACAAAGGATCACTGAATGAACCTTAAACCTATTTGAAGCTTTATTACAACAAATTATGTGAAGGGCTGAAGTCAGTGACCTTCAGTCAGTCAATATAAATGATCTTTCTTCCTTTCCCCTCCAGTCGTGCCTGGGGACACACAGAATTTGATTCAGTGCTGCTAAGTAATACCATCACCATTCCTAAGCTAATCGGAATTCTCATGTACCTCTCTTCAATCTTAGACAATACAGACACTGCCCAAATATAACTGGATGGTAGGTGGCAGGGGTGGGGGGGTTATGGTGAAATTCAACAACTGTATAACCGTTCTCTACACAGAAATTGACATTAAGCTTACTGTTAACAGCAACAATAGAGCACAGGGAAGTATTTTATAAAGGCTGTGTTAATACTATAATACATGGTTACAGAATTCACACACACACACACACACACACACACACACACACACACAATGATGAGAAAAACACAATTCTTCAATGTGCACTGCAGAATGATGTCAAAGGAATATTAGCATGAAAAAGGTGAAAAACAGCATTCTCTACATGTACAGCTGGGAGACAGTTAAGAATTCTATGAAATCAAGACTTACTACAAATTAGTTCAGTTTGAAAATTATCACCACCACCACCGGCCCCCATCGAGAACCAATAATTTTTAATTTAAAGGAAGAAATCAAAAAAACATCTAATTTATTTTGTTCAGTAAAAAGGAGCTACCAATCTGGAACCTCAACCACTCAGGTAAACAGGCTTTGCTGAGTGTTCCTGGTGTGGTGATACAAGGGTCCTAGTGACTTGTAAAAACAACGCAAAGACAGGGGTGTGGAAACAGGCATTTCAAGGTGCATACCAACCTCAAATTCCTCATCTGTAAAATAAGAAGGTTAGACATGTTTCTAAAGTTCCTTTAAGGTCCCATCAATCTTTCTGCAAAAGCTAAGCAAACAAATAGTATATAAATGACAATACTGTATACCCACATACCCCAAAATGACATTTATACTCGATTCCATGAAACTCTTCTGATTTCAATGTCACATCACATTAAGTTCACCTCTGAGCAGCTCGAAAGGACTATACCCCCACTACGTTTCCATGCCCTTTTTCAAAGCCAAAAAGAAATGCAAGGACCTCAGCAGGGCAAGCTCATCATCCCGTTACAGAGCACAGAGTAAGCACACCACCTTACACTTCCCTTTAAAACGTTAAGAGTAACTCTGAGAAAGTACTCCTGTAGCCGAAAAAACCTATACTTGAACCTTCCATGTAAAGGCAGAACCTCCAAATTACTGGCCAAACAGTGGGAAAGACATCTGAAAATGGTCTTAGTGGTCCCTAAGCAAAAACTGGCTTATTACTGTAAACATTAAAATACAAACATCTAGGCCGGGCGCGGTGGCTCACGCCTGTAATCCCAGCACTTTGGGAGGCCGAGGCGGGTGGATCACGAGGTCAAGAGATCGAGACCATCCTGGTCAACATGGTGAAACCCCGTCTCTACTAAAACTACAAAAAATTAGCTAGGCATGGTGGCGCGTGCCTGTAATCCCAGCTACTCAGGAGGCTGAGGCAGGAGAATTGCCTGAACCCAGGAGGCGGAGGTTGCGGTGAGCCGAGATCGCGCCATTGCACTCCAGCCTGGGTAACAAGAGCGAAACTCTGTCTCAAAAAAAAAAAAAAAAAAAAAAAATACAAACATCTAATATCAGAGGAAAATACGGGGGTGGAGATGGGGTAGGAAAGTGTATTTTTGCCCAAATACTACCTAATAGTTCCTGGGAGTCAATACTATGTGCCAGATGACAGTTTATGTTACAGACACGGAAATGGGATGGAATGTGACAGAGAACCCACAAATCATTGTTTGTTGATGTTTCCTATAAATCCCCATTGACTATGGTCCAGGAAGTTTAGAGAGAGGGAAAAAATAAACCTCACTACTAATCAAATCTCCTTTACCCATTTTACCTTCAACAAACTTCCAGCCAGTCACCCTGAACAAAGTCCAAAGTCTTATCTCCTTTCTCCAAAACCCTTCAAGTCAGATTTTTAGACATCACTTATCATTCACAGCTGGGTCTAGGCTGTACTCCACAATCAAACACAAATTATTTCTGCAGCAAAATGACTAAAGAGGAACCTTAAGTGGGATGTAGACCAAAGGTATCTCTTGTTACCTCAAGCCAGGTAAATGCAACTAGAGACAAAATTTATAAAACTCTTGGCCAGGCACGGTGGCTCACGCTTATAACACCAGCACTTTGGGAGGCCGAGGTCAGTGGATCACCTGAGGTCAGGAGTTCGAGACCAGCCTGGCCAACACGGCGAAACCCCATCTCTACCAAAAATACAAAAAAAGTAGCTAGGCATAGTGGCAGGCACCTGTAATCCCAGCTCCTTGGGAGGCTGAGGCAGGACAATTGCTAGAACCCAGAGATGGAGGCTGCAGTGAGCCAAGTTTGCACCACTGCACTCCAGCCTGGGCAACAAGAACAAAACTCTGTCTCAAAAAAAGAAAAAATATTAAAATAAGACTCTTTCAGTTTTTCAGCCCCCTTTGTGACTTTAGAATTGTGGGCATGAGACAGTGTACCTGTAGTAATTTTCTTCCCATTAGAAAAGATGGTAAAATACCCTCTGGACTCTGCTATGCCTCCAGGTGAAAGGATAAGAAATTTGGTGTATTTTTACATTACAAAAGACTCCTAAAATATCTGAAATGTACAGCAATACACTGAAGTAACTGGTACTTTTAAAAACAATGCTGAAAATGTGTAATGACATGAAAAGATGTTCAAAAAAGTGAGAAAAGCAGTTTAGGAAACAGTATTACTGCCTAATCCCATGCATGTTTAGCTTTAAAAAGTGGGGCAGATTATCCAGTTTTTTTTTTTTCTTTTTTTTACTTATCTGTATTATCTGAATTTTCTATAGTGAGTATCTAATACTTTAACATAAAAAAAACGCAAATTCATTTATAAACTGACAAACCCAACTGGGATGAGAAACACTATTTAACAAGTTCTTACCTCCGATGATATAGATATATTACAGGAAAATAAAAGAAGTGTTTCTGTTTTCTGCATTTCCCCTGGTTCCACCAACAGTTAATTGCCACAAACAACACCTGCAGAGCCAAAAAAGGTTTTCAAATGACTATGAATAACTGAAAAGTTACCAACATTTAAAAGATGAAATTTAAAAATGGAACTCTTCCTCTCTCACTGAAACAGAAAGCATGAAAAAAACTATCTCAAGTTTTCAAAGGTCATCATTTACCAGTAAAACAAAAAAGAAAGACATTCTCTTACCTATGATGTCCAGCCAGGACTTGGACCATGTTTACCAATCTTATACCATGCAATACAGTTCAAAAAAATTATGTTGTGTTTCCAAAAATAAACCCACTTTTTTCCCTACTGAGTACATGGAATAATAAGATCTTCATCTGGAAGCAGCTGAAATTTTTTTTTTTTAAAGCAGCAGCAGTCACTGGATTACACTATAACCCCCACCACTTATCATATGTAATTGTAAATAAACTGCTTCACCCCCTTAAGCCTAACGTCCTGCTTCAGAAAAATACGGCTAACAGCATCAGCTTGCAAAGCGGTTGTGAATTAGCATAGGGCCTGGCACACCAAAATACCATTATTAATATTATACTAATACCATCACACAGAAGGACATACTGCTCAGGTTGACAACGTAACTAATTTAACACTTATTAATAAAACACAATAGATTTCCCTCTTGTGCCCAACACGGGGAAGGTGAACTTTGTTCTCTAAATTCAAAAGGCTCAGAAAATGACAAACTGGTGATTTCTTTTATGCTCACATACTGCTTGCCTCCTACTCGCTCCTGAGAGTTCCTGTTTCCTCCCTGGAAGTATCTGCCAGCTTGGTTACTATTATCTATTTTGGGGTGGGGGGCGAGGGAAAGATAAATAGGGAATAGATAAATTCCATGGGTCCACAGCACTTCCTCCCAATCCTGTTCTCCGAATCAACATTATTAGGAATGGAAAGTTATATTTAAGCAGTACTTGGTACCACTTTCAGGGATGTAATGGTTAAAAAGCCTTTGCTGGGCTGGGCAGGAAGCCTAGCCACCATTTATAACACTGTTTCTAAGAAAAACCAACTGAGAGTTCCAAATGAACTTCTGGAACTCAGCTGCCTACACATATTACTTCAGATCAGCAGCTCTGAGCAGGAGTGTCTTAGAAATCTGTGGGATGCTTTTTGCTTGCTGCAATGACTGGGGGAAGCTACAGTACATAGGTAGGGCAGGGGCGCTGGTAGATGTCCTGCTACACTCACAACAGCTTTGCACAAGAAGAGTCATCCATAGCATTCCAGAGTAGTTCAAAATGCCTGCCAAACACTGATGTTGGGAAAAAACTGTTATTATCCAAGCCCAGAACCAAGCTGCATTTTACATGTGAATCTAAAGCATCCTTTTTGTGTTTACTGAATTTTTCAGGAATGCAACTTCTGGGTAAACTGAGAGCACAAAGGGCTTTGTGTGATTAAGGATTTTATCAAGACCTGTTCACCATTTAGGATAATCAACTACTAAGAGCAATGTCCCTGTGACATGTAAGTCACCAACATATCATACCTCTATCAGTCTATGCAGTGGTTCTACATAAAGGTATCTGGGCCTGTTCTGAGTGTGCACTTATATACTAAAATAAATATCATTTAGTTACAAATTACTTCTTCCCTCCCCTTTATGTTACAATCAGTGCATTAGATTATTTTCAAATTACATGTATAGGAAAATTCTATCATCTATGAATTCCTTTTCAGGAAGAAAAGGGGACATCATACAGTACTTATTTTCAAAAGTGCAACTGGGATCCACTGGGCTGAAAACCACTGCCATAACAGATGACTTATCTGTGTATATTTCCTTCTTACCTAGCCCAAAAGTGGCATTAATATCTGTTGAATACAGTTCTGGTCCACAAATTTAAAAGGTCAGCCTTGTTACAAGGCAGTCATATCATACATAAATTTTCTTCCCTAAAATACCTAACCAGCAAGTATCAAATGGATATGCAAGAACTAGGATTTTTAGTCCCTCTACCTTTTTCAATGCTGAAACCAAACAGTAGAGCACCCCGGGATGAGCACTGGCCAGTGTTATGAGGTGTAGAATCTGCTCCCACACTTGCCTCTGACTACAATCACCACAATTGGAAATCCTTTCTGTTGCTTTATAGAAGGCGCTATAGAAGGTGATTTAGAAAGGACTCCCGGAGTTTACCTTAGCAATATATGCCTGTTGGGCAAGATGTCTTCGTGGGGACATCCTGCCCTACACAAAGGACTGATAGTCATTTGATTCTTAGGCTGAATATCAGTATTACCTGGTCTGAAAGCCGACTTGCTGCTTGCTCAATTTCTGCCCTGGCGGCGATGGACTGCCCACACCAGGGGGCATAGAAGAACAGCAGTACCACCTCGGAATCCCGGCGAACATGCTCTGCATAGTCCAGTTGCCCCTGGAAGAGGTCAAGGACTGGAGACTTCGGGGAGAAAAAGTTGACAGGTGGTTTTGCTGGTATTATCACATCTTTTGCTCGACTAAAAAAGAGCAAACACAAAAAAGATTGCTTAGTTTATCTTCTTCTAAAAGTAGCTCAGTGGAAGTAGAATGAGGCTTAAAAGAAAAGTCCTCTTTTGAATAAGAAAATGGGAGTCCCAAAATCACTGCCCTAGAAAGGCAAATTCTAGCTGAGCAAATGCAAGACATAAATAATACACTGGAAACAATTCTCTGAGATTCTGTCCCCTAAGTATAGGCTGGGAGGGCAGTGGAGAGCAGAAGGATGTCTCTGAATAATCTATATTCCTGCCCCCAACAACTCAAAGACTTCATTCTCATTTTTCTGCAGCCTAGTTCTCCACAGAAGCCACTTATCCCCAGGGCTTTAGACCCACCAGGATGCAAGCTCAGAATTACGGTGAGGGAACATGTACACTATCACTAATAAGATTTCTATGGGAGATACTTACAATCAACTGAACTTTTAAGCTTATTAGCTGGAGTTGGCTTGTACTTATCCAGGACATTCAGGTAGCAGTAACAATTAAATAATAATATACATTTCTCCAGATATATGTATCATAATCCTAAAACTAATGAAGAAGAGTAACAAAGCAACAGCCTATTTAACTGGAAAATGGGCTTTCTGAACACTTGAGCTTCCAAGAAGAAAGAGATTAGGAGGAAAAAGAAACGAACACTGAACAAACAAGTGGTCAGAAGTAATGGATCTGCCACTACTTTCCTCATCAAGACATAAAGGTCTAGACGGGCACAGTGGCTCACGCCTGTAATCTCTGCACTTTGGGAGGCCAAGGTGGGCGAAACATGACGTCAACTGTTTGAGACCAGCCTGACCAACATGGTGAAACCCTGACTCTACTAAAAATACAAAAATTAGCTGGGCATGGTGGCACACCTGTAGTTCTGGGTATTCGGGAGGCTGAGGCAGGATAATCGCTTGAATCCAGGAGGCAGAGGTTGCAGTGAGCCAAGAATGCACCACTGCACTCCAGCCTGGGTGACAGAGTGAGACTCTGTCTCAAAAAAAAAAAAAAAAAAAAAAAAAAGACATAAAGGTCTAGACACAGTCTGCATCCCACCATGTAAAAGGGCCTAATAAACACCCTGAGCTGTCCATGTATCTGCACTTGCATACCATAAAACCATTATAGCATGTTTGCTAATACACAAACAGAATATATAAACATGAAAACCTTAAAAAACAATTAGATTAGCCCCAAAGAAAGTAAAGGTGCAGTGGCTCATGTTTGTCATCAGGAGTCTGAGACACGAGAATTGCTT
>NW_022436991.1:3020445-3055689 GCF_009761245.1 Sapajus apella | reverse complement strand
CAAAAAAAAAAAAAAAAAAAAAAAGAAAGAAAGAAAGAAAGAAAAAAAGGAAGTGGAGAAAGAAGAAAAGAACAAAATGCAGAAGGTACAAACAGAAAACAAAGAGCAAGAAGGTAGACTTAATCCCAACTACATCAACAATTACATTAAAAATGAAAAGAGGAAGTAACCCAATTAGGAGGAACAGACAGCCAGACAGGATAAAGCAAGACCCAATTATGCACTATCTAAATGAGATACATTTTAAATATAAAGATGCAGGATAAAGGCATAAGGATGAGAAAAGAAAAACTATGTAAACAGAGTAAGAAAGCTGGCATGACTCATGAGGTAACATGATAAACTGGGGTATGTTCTTACCCCGGTTTACTTAAATGTTACTCCACAATATAAACAAAAAACATATATAAAAAAAACTCATATATACTATAATTTGGATGAGCCTCAAAATAATTATGCTGAGTGAAAAAAGACAGGCGCTAAAGAGTACATGCACTATGTAGTATGCATGCACTTACGTGAAATTCCAAAACAGGCAGAAGTATTCAATGAAGCAAGTCACCTATTTATTCACTCAAACTAGTATTTTAACTTTCAATCAGAGAGCTCAGTCTACAAAGAATGCCTTCATAACCTGAAAATCTCAACTACTTACTCAATTATTCAAAAACTCTTTACTGAGCAGCTGTTACTGTGCTTCTGGCACAGGTACTGAGGCTGCAGCAGTGTGTTGTTGAGGAGCTCACTTTCTAGGGGAGGAAGACAGGAAAGCCATCAAATGTATAAACAAGAAAAATATACAAAATGCTCACTGCTATGTGGAAAATTTAACAAGGTGATGTACAGAAGGACATGGTAGCTCCTCTGATGGGATGGTGGTTTGGGCGGTGCTATAATTTAAGCTCTCAGACCTGAATGACAACAAGATAGCCATGTAAGAGGTGGGAAGGGCACTGCAGCAAAAAAAAAAAAAAAAAAAGAGACGATTTCAAGAGATCCAAAATTCTGCTCTTTGAAGTATTTTTCTACCATTCAAATTGCATATGGCCGAGCGCGGTGGCTGATGCCTATAATCCCAGCACTTTGTGAGGCTGAGGTGGGTGGACCACCTCAGGTCAGGAGTTCAAGACCAGCCTGACCAACATAGTGAAACCTCATCTCTACTAAAAATACAAAATTAGCCAGGCATGGTGGTGCACACCAGTAATTCCAGCTACTTGGGGAGCTGAGGCAGGAGAATCTCTTGAACCCAGGAGGTGGACGTTGCAGTGGGTCGACATTAGGCCATTGCACTCCAGCCCGGGAAACAACAGCAAAACTCCATCTCAAAAGAAAAAAAAAAATTGTAATGTAAGCATCAAATAATGCAATCTGAGGAAAAAATGTAGGTCTGACAGCCAAAGAAACGATAAAGAACAACTCAGTATTTTTGCTCTGCATGTTCAGAAGCATTCCTAAATGAGCCAGATAAAGTACACGGTCAATCAAAACCCCAGCACTATGGGAGGCCAAGGTGGGCAGATCACAAGGTCAAGAGATTGAGACTATCTTGGCCAATATGTGAAACCCAGTCTCTACTAAAAATACAAAAATTAGCTGGGTGTGGTGGCATGTGCATGTAAATCCACCTACTTGGGAGGCTGAGGCACAAGAACTGCCTGAATCCAGGAGGCGGAGGCTGAGCCAAGATCAAGCCATTGTACTCGAGCCTGGGCAAATGATTGAGACTCTGTCTCAAAAATTAAAAAAAAATCCTATTCTCCCTTAAGCCTATCTCCTTATTAAAGCAAAGATCTTAAAAGTTAAAGAGGAAAAGGGACTAGAAATGTTAGCCAGTTGTATAGCAATAGTATATTATCATGACACTATTCAATCAAAGATGACCCTAAAGAAATTAATGAATCTATTAAAAGACTGTCAAATTTGCCAGTGACACAGAAAGGAGATGAAGCAGCAGCCATTTACTGGTTCACTCTCCTTGCCTGAAGCAAGAAAGGATCTCATTCTGCCTACTCCAGTAACTGGATTTACTCTCTTCCTTCCTTCTGAATCTCAAAAGACTTCTTTTTTTTTTTTGAGACAGTGTGTTGCTCTGCCACCCAGGCTGTAGTACAGTAGGACAATCTTGGCTCACCGCAACCTCCGCCACCCCGGTTCAAGCAATTCCCCTGCCTCAGCCTCCTGAGTAGCTGGGACTACAGGCGCCTGGCTAATTTTCTTGTATTTTAGTAGAGACGAGGTTTCACCATGTTGGCCGGGATGGTCTCGATCTCCTGACCTCATGATCCACCCACCTCAGCCTCCCAAAGTGCTGGGATTATAGGCGTGAGCCACCATGACAGGCCTCAAAGGACTTCTATATCAATTAAGCCATACTGTCTCAGAATAAACATTAACCATTATTTCTACAGTTTAACAAACCCTTGAAAATTAACTCCACATCCCTGGAGGGGAGAATCTTTCTTCCTAATTTGAATCCAAATGTCACCCCCTAACACTCTACCTTGTAAAATACTTTGTATATTGTCCTTGTGAGAGACAACAATAAAATGCAAGGTTAAGAATCTAGGAGGTCCTCAATAGGGCAGTGGCTCACACCTGTAGTCCCAGCACTTTGGGAGGCCGAGGAGGGCAGATCATGAGATCAGGAGAAGGAGACCAACCTGGCCAACTTGGTGAAACCCCATCTCTACTAAAAATACAAAAAATGGCCGGGCGCGGTGGCTCACGCCTGTAATCCCAGCACTTTGGGAGGCCGAGGCGGGTGGATCATGAGGTCAAGAGATCGAGACCATCCTGGTCAATATGGTGAAACCCCGTCTCTACTAAAAAACTACAAAAAAAAAAAATTAGCTGGGCATGGTGGCGTGTGCCTGTAGTCCCAGCTACTCAGGAGGCTGAGGCAGGAGAATTGCTTGAACCCAGGAGGCGGAGGTTGCGGTGAGCCGAGATCGCGCCATTGCACTCCAGCCTGGGTAACAAGAGCGAAACTCTGTCTCCAAAAAAAAAAAAAAAATACAAAAAATTAGCCAGGCATGGTGGTGTGCACCTGTAACCCCAGCTACTCCAGAGGCTGAGGCAGGAGAATCGCTTGCTTGAACCTGGGAGAAAGAGGTTGCGGTGAGCAGAGGTCACACCACTGCACTCTAGTCTGGGCAAAAGAGTGAGACTCCATCTCAAAAAAAAAAAAAAAAAAGAATCTAGGAGGTCCTGACAGTGAAGGATTCAAATTCCAGCTCAGCCACTTAACAGGTGGCTGTGATTTGGGGCAGGTTCTGTAACATCACCAAGGCTGGACTCATTTGTATACTGGGAAAGATAACAGTATATTCAAACCTGAATGGGGATTGTGAGATTTAAATAACACTCATACTAGGCTCTCAACTATATATTAAATGAATAAATGCATTTATGTAAACAGTGGTTCCCAAGCAGACAATTTTGCTCCCAAGGGACATCTAACAATGTCTGAAGCCACTGTGGGCTGTTACAGGTATCTTCCTGTATCTAGCGGGTAGAGGCCAGGGATGCTGCTAAACACCCTACAGTGCACAGGGCAGCACCCACAACACAGAATTATCTGACCCAAAATATCAACAGTGCCAAGACTGAGAAACCCTGCTGACAGATTAGCACCTGGCATATGGAAAATGCTGAGAGTTATCATAATTTATCTTTCCACTAAAATCCCCAATCCTTTGACACCTGTTTGACAATCGGCCACATATCACGCTAAATAAACTCAAAAATGTTGCGAGGTGAAATCACAGATATCATAGTAGCAATACAGATCTTATAAAATTGGAATCCCAGAAGATCCACTGTGGATATGGGAGCCGAGAAGGACACCTGAAATATAGAGCAAATTTTGTTTGTGTGTATATTCCTGAAAAGACAGACATGAGCTTTCCTTTTCCTACTCCGTATACCCCAGCCTACTGTCAGGCGTTGTTATCAACTGAAGGGAAACACCAAGCTCTTCCAGCCTCAGAACCTCTGTATTTGCTGTTCGTTCTACCTTGGACAGGCTTCCCCTAGATCTTCCCAGTGCTAGTCCCTTCTCCTTTTTCTATGAGATTCAGATGTCACTTCCTTAGGAAGTCTTTCCTCACCGCCATTGTTTCTATGCCCTGCCTAGCACTGAAGCTCTAAAAAAAAATGTATTATGTTTATTTGTTCACTGTCCTAGTCACTCAAAGGAACAAGGAGTTCACCTGGATGAGTGTCCAGCACATAGTAGGTGCACATAAATAATCGTTAGATGAGGCCGGGCGCGGTGGCTCATGCCTGTAATCTCAGCACTATGGGAGGCCGAGGCAGGTGGATCACGTGAGCTCAGGAGTTCGAGACCAGCTTGACCAACATGGTGAAACCCCGTCTCTACTAAATACACAAAAATTAGCCGGGCGTGGTGGCGGCTGCCTGTAATCCCAGCTACTCGGGAGGCTGAGGTAGGAGAATCCCTTGAACCCGGGAGGAGGTTGGGGTGAGCCGAGATTGTGCCACTGCACTCCAGCATGGGTGACAAAGTGGGACTCCGTCTCAAAAAAATAGTAATAATCATTAGATCAATGAGTGCGGGAATTCTCAAAGGAGTCTGGAACTCCCAGACGGTTGTGGATCACTGCCCGGGAAGCTTAAGAGGAATGAAATCGGTGAGAAAAGGGTCCTGCAGCCAGAAAAGAAGTGACAAGTCCCCACCTAGAGACTGCAACAGGTGAGGAGCACCCTGACCCGCCACCTCCGGCACTAAAGTGGGACGATGCGGCACGAGACTGCACCCGGAAGCCTCGCCATGTCCGCGGGCCGGCCGGGGCGAAGGGAAGGTGGGAGGCCGTGGTCGGAGGCTCCGGGAGGGGTCAGCCGTCCTGGGCAAGGTCAGGCCCGACTTCCCCGGCGGAGGCCGCTGCCGCCCGGCCCTGCAAGCTCCAGGTGGCAGAGCAGCGGGAGGGCCGCGCCGGGGCCCCGGGGTCTGGGTCGCCTCACCTGCAGGTGAACTTGAGAGCGAGGAGGAGCGCGCAGCCGAGCGCCACGGCCCCGCAGAGCAGCTCTGGCCGCCGGCACGCCATGAGGGAGGCGCCGCGCAGCCCGCGACGGAGCCGGCCAGCCGAGGACGCTGTGGCCGGGGCCGGGCTCGGGCTGAGGCAGTCGGAGCCCGCGGGGCCGCCGCCGCCCCCACCCTCGTCCTCGGCGTCCTCGCTGCTGCTGCTGCCGCCGCCGCGGCCTCGGCATTCCGACATTACATGCTCCCAGTCGCTGGCTTTATACCGCCGCCGACGCCGCCTCGGGCCCGAAGGCCCGGCCCGGCCAGTCGCTCCCCAATCCCGCAGCTTCGCCGCGCCCGCTAACCCGGACGCTCCACGTCAGCCCCGCCGCCGACGAGGGGGCAGCCCCAGCGAACACCCCAGCGCACGCGGCACCGCCCACCGCTCACGGAGTCGGCGCGAAGGTCGACACTGCCCCCAAGCCCCGCCCCAATGGGCCACGCCCCGCACCCTACGTTACTGCGCGGACTCTTGCCCCGCCCGCAGCCCGCCCTCGCCCCACAGGCCCCGCCCTCGTCCCACAGGCCCCGCCCACGCCCACGGAGTCGGTGCAGGTGTAGGAGCCGTCGCGGGGCGCGGATCGGGTCCTCAGGGGCAAGTGGACCTTGGCATCACCGTTGTCTCCGCTAGCCGCTCTGGGTTTTAGGAGGCGTAACAACAACAGCAGTCGTGTCCACCGTTCTCACTACAGGCCCCGAAGCACGTAGGTGCCATTTTTTTTTTTTTTTTTTTTTTGAGACAGTCTCGCTCTGTCGCGGGACTGGAGTGCCGTGGTGCGTTCTCGGCTCACTGCAGCCTCCGACTCCCTGGTTCAAGCGATCCTCCTGCTTCAGCCTTCCGAGCCGTTTTTTATCCCCACTTAACTGAAGAAAAAAAAGAAAAAACACGGCCAGGCGCGGTGGCTCAATCCTGTGATCCCAGCACTTTGGGAGGCCGAGGCGGGCAGACGACTTGAGCTCAGGAGTTCGAGATCAGCCTGGACAACGTGGCAAAACCCGGTCTCTACTAAAAATGCAAAAATTAGCGAGGCTTGGTAGTGTGTGCCTGTAATCCCAGCCACTTGGGAGGCTGAGGCAGGAAAATTGCTTGAACCCGGGAGGCGGAGGTTGCAGTGAACCGAGATCACGCTATGTACTCCAGCCTGGGTAACAGAGTGAGAGGAACCTCTCTAACAGGTTTGTTCTGAGGGTTCAAGAGGCATTGCCCAGCCCCAGTGGTTCACACCTGTAGTCCTAGCACTTGGCAGGGCTGAGGCCGGAGGACTGCTTGAGCCCAGGAGTTTGAGGCTGCAGTGAGCCATGATCTAGCCACTGCACTCCAACCTAGTCCACAGAGCAAGACCCTGTCTCTAAACAAATATTACATTTTTTAAAAATGAGTGAATTGTGTGGGAAGAAAGTTGCCCAGGTGCCAGGGCAAGAGACTGAAGGCAATCCGTCCCAGTATAATAAATGAGTACTTAGATATAGCAATGATACCAAATATATTTACTGATTACTTAGTATAGCAATGATATATTTCCTGATTACTTAGTTATAGCAATTACACCAAATAGATTTAGAAACAATCACATAATTATATAATCAATCTTATTAAATCATTATTCTTTGTTATTAATCTTTGCCTTAGTATTATACTGTAGAATCATCTTAGTTGTATAGTATAGAGATAATCTGGTGAAATATAATTAGGAACTGAAGGGACATTGTGGGAAGTGATCGGGAGGCGAGGGTGAGAGCCTTGAGGTAGTGCCAGCGCCTGGGAAGGCGCCCATTACTTAGCCGGCCGTGAAGGGGAGTTTCCCTTTTCACTGGGGGAATTCAGAGAACATTCCGCCCTACTCTTGAAGAAGGTCTGACATTAGCCTGGTGGGCCACAAACATCCAGAGGCTTAAATGCCTCTCTGTGGTGCTGTGCTCTGATGGTCACCATCCTTGTCCGCTTTGACATTCCACTTTCCCACCCCGTGCTCTTTTTAAGTTCTTAGAAGTTGCCAGAAGTAAGAACAGAGGAATCCTAAAAGCTTTTGATCTTTCTATTAAGTGCATAGAAAGATGCTAAGGTATGTGCCTCCCCTCCTTGCAGCGGCTACCGGAAAGGGAGGGACTCCCTGTACTGTAAGCACGTGATTTGCTTGACCCTATCAGTCATGTCAAATTACATACTCACCTTGCCCATCCCACATGCCTTGTATACAAGAAGTATCAGCGCGTCCAGGCATTAGGGGCCACTGCTGGACTCCACGCCTTGGTAGTAGTTGTCCCCCAGTCCCGATGAATTCTTCTCTTATCTCTGGGTCTTGTGTCTTTCCTGCGATCTATTGTCTCTGCACACAAAATCATACCCAGTAGACCCTGCGGGCTGGACCCTGCAGAATTGATGGTAAGTGCCATGCCCATAGTAAGTGCTCAATAAATCTTAGTTACTGCTGTCTCCCACTCCGTGACCTGTGTCTATTGAGTGCTGTGTGTCCAGGTACCATCTCCCTACACGCAGCCCCTAGGAAGCAGAGGGGCTGTACCACCTGCACTCACTTTATTATTATTATTATTATTATTATTATTATTTTGAGATGGAATCTCCTGTCGCCCAGGCTGGAGTGCAGTGGCATGATCTCGGCTCACTGCAACCTCAGCCTCCCAGGTTCAAGAGATTCTCCTTGCCTCAGCCTCCCAAGTAGCTGGGATTACAGGTGCGTGCCACCACACCCAGCTTAATATTTTTGTATTTTTAGTAGAGACAGGGTTTCACTATGTTAGCCAGGCTGGTCTCAAACTTCTGACCTTGTGATCCCCTGCTTCGGCCTCCCAAAGTGATGGGATTAAAGGCTTGCGCTACATTACAGTGTGAGCTACGGCTCCCAGCTGTTATTATTTTCTTTTATTTATTTATTTATTTAGAGATAGACTCTTGCTCTGTTGCCCAGCCTGGTGAGCAGTGGTACAATCTCAGCTCACTGCAACCTCTGCCTCCAGGGTTTAAGCGATTCTCGCGCCTCAACCTCCTGAGTAGCTGGGATTACAGGCACAGGAGCCACCACAGCCAGCTAATTTTTATATGTTTAGTAGTCACAGGGGTCTCACCATGTTGGCCAGGCTGGTCTTGAACTCCTGAGCTCAAATGATTCACCCGCCTTGGCCTCCCAAGTAGCCACTGCTCCCAGACCTGCACTCACTTTGTAGACGGGAAAAGCAAGACTTGGAAAAGTCACCTCATTGAGGTTATGAAGCTAGTAGGTAAGAATTTCAGCCTCAAATGCAGACTGGCATAAGAAGTGCCTAGGAGCTCACTGCACCGTGGGCCCCCAAAGGTCTCACCAGCTCTTTTTATGGGCACAAGTCAAGGTTATGTTACTTGCTGTTTAGGAAGTAGCTGAAGGAGGGTAGCCAAGCCCAAGAATCCCTGGCTCCTTGGGGATTCTCAGTCTTGGCTACCCACCCAAAGTGCTGGAATCCCGACTGCGGGTTATATAACCCAGGTTGTTTCTTCTCCAGTTTTTTGATAGCTGGCTGCACTAGATATGCGTAGGTTCCTGAAATTGCCACACCCAAGGAGGGTGTTCAATAATGGGTGTTCCTCCCCGATTCTAAATGTCAGATCCTTTCTAAGTAAATTTTTTGATTTAAAAAAGGTGAAGTCAGTGAAGGATGAAGTGTGCTTTGAGAATGACAGGAACGAATTGTTTCCATGAGGGAGAGGAACAAGTGTACCCCATGGCACGTGGGCCCAGATCAAGACTTGACCTCCATGACCAGGCATGGTGGCTCACACCTGTAATCCCAGCACTCTGGGAAGCCGAGGCGGGCAGATTACATGAGACCAGGAGTTCAAGACCAGCCTGACCAACATGATGAAACATCGGCTCTGTTAAAAATACAAAAAATTAGGTGGGTGTGGTGGCTTGTACCACCTACTGTAATCCCAGCTACTTGGGAAGCTGTGGCAAGACAATCACTTGAACCTGGGAAGGGGAGATTGCAGTAAGCCAAGATTGTACCACTGCACTCCAGCCTGGACGATAGAGTGAGACAAAAAAAAACCAAAAAACTGCACTTTGGTAGGCTGAGGTCAGGAAAAGAAAGACTTGGCCTCCTATGCAATAAGTACAAACTAGACAAATAAACTTTGAGGGCATTAAGGCAGTATGGTGTTAAGCCACAAACAAAAGACACAGCTAACAGCCAGCAGTTGAGCTGCCACTTCTGCCACAAGTCAGCTATGTGACCCAGGTGCAAATATCATCATCTTCTGTCTGGTTCTGCTTCTGTGGGTGTAGAATGGGGCGATCAATGACTGTCTTGCTCGGTTGGCCAGGTATTTAACGTGTCAGCTACCCAGGCCCAGCATGTTGGGAGTCCATGTACACGGACCATTTTGCTACTTGTTTTCTACATGCCACTTTTTTTCTTTTGGGTTGTTTTTTGAGATAGGGTCTCACGTCGCCCAGGCTGGATTGCAGTGATGCAATCATAGCTCACTGCAGCCTTGACAACCGCAGCTCAAGCGATCCTTCCGCCTCAGCCTCCCGAGTAGTGAGCACCACAGATGTGTGCCACCACACCCAGCTAACTTTTTTAACTAATTGTAGAGATAAGGTCTCTCCATGTTGCCCAGGATAGTCTTGAGCTCCTAGACTCAAGCGATCCGCCTACCTCCACCTCCCAAAGCACTGGGATTAGGTAAAAGCATGAGCCACTGCACCTACCTGTCACATCTTTTTGTTCCTTCTTTACTGCCTTCTTTTGTAATAAGTATATTTTGTAGTAAATATATTAATGCTATTTTCTAGTGTAGCATTATTTTTAACTTGTCCCTCATCCCCTTTTTTTGTGTCATTATTACCCTTATTATCTGTGTTACAAACCCAACCATACAGTGTTATTCTTTTTTTTCTTTTTCTTTTTTTTGAGGCAGAGTCTAGCTCTGTTGCCCAGGCTGGAGTGCAGTGGTATGATCTCAGCTCACCACAACCTCCGCCTCCCGGTTTCAAGCGATTCTCCTGTCTCAGCCTCCCCAGTAGCTGGGACTACAGGCACGCACCACCATGCCTGGCTAATTTTTGTATTTTTAGTAGAGACGGGGTTTCACCATGTTGGCCAGGCTGGTCTTGAACCTCTGACCTCGTGATCTGCCCACTTCGGCCTCCCAAAGTGCTGGGATTACAGGCATGAGCCACTGTGCCCAGTATATTGTTATTCTTATATAACAATACTTAACAATATAACTATTAGCTTGTTTAAAAAGCTAAGAGAAAAAATATATACAGAGTTTTAAAAAATAACCTTCTAATTTGCCATTTATAATTCTGTTGATTTCTTTGTGTAGAGTTACATGGTTTATTGCTAAAGAAAATAAATATGGGCCGGGCGCGGTGGCTCAAGCCTGTAATCCCAGCACTGTGGGAGGCCGAGGCGGGTGGATCACGAGGTCAAGAGATCGAGACCATCCTGGTCAACAGGGTGAAACCCCGTCTCTACTAAAAACACAAAAAATTAGCTGGGCATGGTGGCGCGTGCCTGTAATCCCAGCTACTCAGGAGGCTGAGGCAGGAGAATTGCCTGAACCCAGGAGGCGGAGGTTGCGGTGAGCCGAGATCGCGCCATTGCACTCCAGCCTGGGTAACAAGAGTGAAACTCCGTCCCAAAGAAAAAGAAAAAAAAAAAGAAAATAAATATGGTCAAAAGTCACCAGTGTCCTCATTCAGTGTCTCAACCAGTGTAGGTTGCTGGAACAGAATTTACCCTACACTTCCGTCGTAAGACATCTGACTTTGTACAGGGCTTTGTGAGGTCCAAAGTGCTCTTGTTGTCTCTGGTTTATCTCACGAAACCCCCAGTCCTTTGTGAGCAAATGCAAGGCAGTTTTGGGTGGCCCCAAAACCACCCAGGATTAATAAAAGAATATCTCCTTTCCTCTTCATTTTCTGAGCAACTGGGGGACTGCTCTGTCAGCAGAACATTCTCTTCTTTATTTTTTGAGAGATGGGATCTCACTGTGTTGACCAGGCTGGTCTTGAACTCCTGGCTTCAAGTGATCCTCCTGCTCTGGACTTTACAAGTCTGAGCCACTGCAGCTGGCCCAGAATATTCTTCTGAAACAATTATAAATTTGTTTTAAAATACACTAGGCCTTTGGGGTCAGGGCTGTACTACTTTTCAAAGGTTAGGTCAGCCCTAACTTGACCACACCAACTTGTATCTGAGCTTTTTGTGGCCACTTTTTATACCAAGATCAAGTTGCTGGGGGTTTGAGGAGGGAATGGGACAGAGGAATATATATATGTCATGTGCTGTGACTGTCATCCCAGAAAATTATGATACTGTTTTTATTGTACCTTTTTTTCCTCTTCTTCTTCTTCTTTCACAGCATCTCGCTCTTGTCACCCAAGCTGGAATGCAGTGGCACCATCTCGGCTCACTACAACCTCCATGCATTGGGTTCAAACAATTCTCATGCCTCACCCTCCCAAGTAGTTGGGATTACAGGCATGTGCCACCATGTCCGGCTAATTTTTGTATCTTTTGTAGAAACGGGGTTTCGCCATGTTGGCCAGGCTGGTCTCGAACTCCTGACCTCAAGTGATCCGCCTGCCTTGGCCTCCCAAAGTGCTGGGATTAAACGCGTGAGCCACCATGCCCGGCCCACTGTACCTTTTCTGTGTTGAGGTAAATTTAGATACATAAATACTCACCACTGTGTTATAGTTGCCTAAGATATTTAGCACAGTAACATGCTGTACTGGTTTATAGACTAGGAGCAAGAGGCTATACCATACACTACATGGCAGATAACCTCGGTGTGTAGTAGGCTATACTGTCTAGGTTTGTGTGAGTGTACTCGGTGATGTTCACACAACACTGATAGCACCTAACAATGTGTTTATCAGATCGTGTTCCTGTGATGCATGGTGATAGATTTCCCCCAGATATTAATCCTTCCTTGGAACCAGAGAGAAATAATTTGATTTTTTTTTTTTTTTTTTCTAAGATGGAGTCTTGCTCTGGCACTCAGGCTGGAGTGCAGTGGTGTGACCTCAGCTCACTGCAACCTTTGACTCCCGGGTTCAAAAGATTATGCTGGTTGGGCACTGTGGCTAATGCCTGTAATCCCAGCACTTTGGGAAGCAAGGTGGGAGAATCATGACATCAGGAGTCCAAAACCAGCCTGGCCAAATGGTAAAACCCCGTTTCTAATAAGAAAAATTAGCACAGTGGCAGGCACCTGTCATCCCAGCTACTTGGGAGGCTGAGGCAGGAGAATTGCCAGAACCCGGAAAGTGGAGGTTGAGCGTGAACCGAGATGGTGCCACTGCACTCTAGCATGGGAGACAGAGCAAGACTCTATCTCAAAAAAAAAAGAAAGATTCTCCTGCCTCAGCCTCCTGAGTAGCTGGGACCACAGGCACACACCACCATGCCCAGCTAATTTTTTTTTTTTGAGACTGAGTTTCACTCTTGTTGCCCAGGCTGGAGTGCAAAGGCATGACCTTGGCTCACCACAACCTCCACCTCCCAGGTTCAAGCGATTCTCCTGCCTCAGCTTCCCCAGTAGCTGGGATTATAGGCATGCACCACCACACCCAGCTAATTTTGTATTTTTAGTAGAAATGGGGTTTCTCCAGGTTGGTTAGGCTGGTCTCAAACTCCTGAGCTCAGGTGATCTGCCTGCCTCGGCCTCCCAAAGTGCTAGGATTACAGGCCTGAGCCACTGTACCCAGCCTAATTTTTGTATTTTTAGTAGAGATGGGGTTTCACCATGTTGGCAATGCTCATTAATTCTGAAAGCTTCCAAGCCTTTACTTATAAAACAAGACATGCTTAACATAACACGGGACAGCAGATTATACAGAAGAAAAGGCCAGGCCCTTGGCCTGGGTACTCTGGATAATGGTGTTTGTGTTCTTGGAGACTTTGTATCATCACCACAGAATGGGCTTTCTAGAAATTGGCATTCATCCCTGGCATCAAATAAAGCAGTATGCATTCTCATCTCCCCACGCCAACTAAGAAGTGTTTGAGGAGCTAGGCACAGTGGCTCTTGCCTATAATCCCAGCACTTTGGGGGGCCAAGGTGGGAGGATTGCTTAAGCCCAGGAGTTAGAGATCAGCCTGGGCAACATAGTGAGATGCCAGCCCTACAAAAAATAAAATACAAAAAAGACATTATCTGGGCAGGGTGGTACATACCTGTAGTCCTAGCTACTTGGGGGGCTGAGGCAGGAGGGTCACCTAAGCCCAAAGGTTGAGGCTACAGTGATACAGTAAGCTAAGGTTGTGCCACTCTACTCCAGCCTGGAGGACAGAGCAAGACCCTGTCTCTTAAAAAAAAACCCAAAAACCAAGAGTGTTTGAAACCTGCCCTATCTACGCTCCTTCAGTTTCCCAATTGGAGCAGGTCCCTGGAACTAAATCAAAACAAATATTGGGGGCTATATGCAAACAGTCGTCAGAGGTTAGGAAGCTCCAGGAAGGGTGAGTGATGGAGAGGGGTGGGCACCTCTAGGCAATGGCTGCCCTGCCCAGGACACCTCAGTCACAGGGTGAGAGCACTATGCAGAGAAGAAGGGGTCCCTAAGGGTAAGAAAGACTCATCTGCAGCCTTCTACACCTTCAGGGCAGATGTGGCAGCTCACTACAGCCAAACAAAACTGAAGTCACAATTCTTGCACAGCACTGTTCATTTTCACAATAGCCAAAAAGCAAAAACAACCCAAATGTCCATCAACCGATGGATAAATTTTTTTAAAAATGTGGTCCATCCAAACAGTGGAGTATTATGTGGCTACAAAAAGTAATGAAGAGCTGGGCATGGTGGCTCATGCCTTGTAATCCCAGCACTTTGGGAGGCCAAGGTGGGCGGATCACAAGGTCAGAAGTTCAAGATCAGCCTGGCCAATATGGTTAAACCCTGTCTCTACTAAAAATACAAAAGTTAGCTGGTTGTGGTGGTGGGCACCTGTAGTCCCAGCTACTTGGGAGGCTGAGGCAGAATTGCTTGAACCTGGGAGGCAGAGATTGCAGTGAGCTGAGATCACACCATTGCATGCTAGCCTGGGCAACAGAGCAAGACTCCGTTTAAAAAAAAAAAAATTGGCCTGGCGCGGTGGCTCAAGCCTGTAATCTCAGCACTTTGGGAGGCCGAGGCGGGTGGATCACGAGGTCAAGAGATCGAGACCATCCTGGTCAACATGGTGAAACCCCGTCTCTACTAAAAATACAAAAAAAAAATTAGCTGGGCATGGTGGTGCATGCCTGTAATCCCAGCTACTCAGGAGGCTGAGGCAGGAGAATTGCCTGAACCCAGGAGGTGGAGGTTGCGGCGAGCCGAGATCGCGCCATTGCACTCCAGCCTGGGTAACATGAGTGAAACTCCGTCTCAAAAAAAAATAAATAAATAAAATAAAAATAAAAATAAAAATAAAAAAATTAGCCGGGCATGGTAGCAGATGCTTGTAGTCCCAGCTCAAGAGGCTGAGGCAGGAGAATTGCTTGAACCCAGGAGGCAGAGGTTGCAGTGAGCCGAGATCATGCCACTGCACTCCAGCCTGGGCAACAGAGTGAATCTCTGTCTCTTAAGAAAAAAAAAAAGTAATGAAGTATCGATTCATGCCATGACACAGGTGAGCCTTGGAGAATTATGCTAAAGGAAAGAAGCCAGTCATAAAAGGCCACATATCATATGATTCCATTTATATGAAATGTTTAGGACAAGAGAATCCCTGGAGACAAAAGGCAGTTTAGTGGTTCCTCAAAGCTTGAGAGGCAGGGCAAGTGCGTAGACTCTGAGAGTGATGGCTAAGGCGTGTGGGGTTTATTTAGGTAATGAAAATATTCTAAAATTGATTATGATTATAGCACAACATTGTGAATATGCTAAACACCATGGAATTGTATGCTTTAAAACGGTAAAGTTTATGTCAATTGCATTGTATCTCAGTCATCATTTTCTAAACATTAAAAAAACACAATGAAATAACATGCCTAAGTTGACACATCAGCTAATCCTTTCCTCTCCTAATAAAATGGGATTGGAGTTTTTCTTCTTCATTGTTTTGTTTTGCTTTTCCTTTCCTTTTATCCTGCCCTGCACACCATGTTCTTTTCCAAAGCTGCTGCAATAAACCCGGCACTTATAGGATGGGGGTGTGATCTCACCGGAGAGTAATTAACATTGACTTCTAATGCTGAGACCAAGGTTGTGGCAGGCAGGGTTCTTAGTTGCAAACCAGAGCATGAAACTGGCTAAGTTATAAGAAATCGAATTTACCAAAAAGAGTTCAGAGCTTAGAGAACTGCTGAGAAAGTGGAAAGCTGAGGCACAGAAAATGCACCTGTAGGATCCTCAAAGGTTGTTTTCATCATTAGAAAAACAACCTAGATTCCAAAGGTTAAAGCAACTGGCTTTTTCATCATTAAACAGGCTGGGTGCGGTGGCTCACACCTGTAATTCCAGCACTTTGGGAGGCGGAGGTGGGCAGATTACTTGAGACCAGGAATTCAAGACCTGCCTGGTGAAACCCCCATCTCTACCACAAATACAAAAATTAGCCAGGCATGGTGGTGTGTGCCTGTAATCCCAGCCACTTGGGAGACTGAGTTGGGAGAAGTTCTTCAGCCCACGAGGCGAAGGTTGCAGTGAGCCGATCGTGACACTGCACTCCAGCCTGGGCAACAGAGTGAGACACTGTCTCAAAACAAAACAAACAAACAAAAAAACAGAACATCAGAGACAACTTTTTTTTTTTTTTTTTTTTTTGAGACAGAGTCTCACTTTGCTACAACCTCTGCCTTCCAGGTTCAAGCAATTCTCTTGCCTCAGCCTCCCAAGTAGCTGGGATTACAGGACCCTGCCACCACCATGCCCAGCTAATGTTTTCACCATGTTGGTCAGGCTAGTCTTGAACTCTTGACCTCAACTGATCCTCCTGCCTCAGCCTCCCAAAGTGCTGGGATTACAGGTGTGAGCCATCGCACCCAGCCCAGAGACAACTTTTCAGTATCTATTCTCCCTGGAAAAGGAGAACATAAGGAGTTTGGGAGAAAGTACATACAAGAAAAAAATTTAACAACCATCATCAGACTAGGGAGCCTCAGCACAATAACATTACCATGTCATTTTACAGAAAACATCACCCTTAACACACGATTATTTTTGCAGTGAAGATGCACCCCTGATGCACCCTGTTCGGTGTCTGGCCTCCATTGACCTCTCTTTTTTTTTTTTTTTTTTTTTTTTGAGATGGAGTCTTGCTTCTTCGCCCAGGCTGGAGGCCAATGGTGCAATCTTGGCTCTGCAACCTCTGCCTCCTGGGCTTAAGCAATTCTCTGCCTCAGCCTCCCAAGTAGCTGGGATTACAGACACCCACCACCACGCCCAGCTAATTTTTGTGTTTTTAGTAGCGACAGGGTTTCACCCTGTTGGCCAGGCTGGTCTCTAACTCCTGACGTCAAGTGAGCCACCTGCCTCGGCCTCCCGAAGTGCTGGATTACAGATGTGAGCCACCACACCTGGCCTCTCCTAGTATTTTAACAGAGTCACAGATGGCATCCCGTGTCACTCCTCTTCTCTCTTCTCGCTCCATGCAGCCAGGCCTTCCTCTCCGTTAGTCGACTCACCCAGAAAAAAGACCCTTTTATATTTCCCCACATCCCACACATTCAGCGTTCCCATGAGGAAGTGACTTTGCTTGAGGGTTTAAAGGATTGCTACATCACAGCCCAGTAGATCCTGTCTTTAAAGTCCCTGAGCCCTGTCAAAGATGTTATGCCAAACAGCTGTCCTGGTGGAATCCCACAGCCCAGGTCTTACCAGCTGACCATTTTTTCGCCCGGCTTGTGTAGCTCATTTGAATGAAACAGCACTGCCCCAAGAAGACTTACCTAGAAGAGCCGATCAGTAAGAGCAGTCCCTGAGCCCAAAGTTGGAGGAGAGGAGGGTGAAGTCAAAAGTTGCTTTCATGTCCCAATTTGCATTCTGTCAGTCATTGCCTAAATGAAAATGTTTTTGAAAAAAACAATTTGATTTTTATACCCAGTATCATCAATTCTTTGCGGGAAGGGACCACAGGAAAAAATGAAAGGCATCTATATATAAAATCTTTATTACAGGCAGTATTGGTCCATACACTAACACAATACCAACAGTACAGGTTTAATCTTTCAAAATCATCATTTAAACAGCAAAAGACCATGAAATAAAATTTGAGTCAATTATTTTTCAAAATATTCTCAATGCACATTATCCTTAATTCCCTTATTATAGTGAAACATACAAATACAGAAAAATACCCCATTTAACAAATACTAGTGTTAAATGGTTATTTGGCTTAAAATCTGAGTTAAGAAAATCCTTTTTAGCAACCTACATACAGATAAGTAGCAAACTTTATTATATTAAACAAATTCATTCTGCTAAAACATGTAAAGAATTTCATCCATCATGTATTCTGATCCCAGTACAAGTGTTGATTCTCTTACCGTCATGATTCTTAATAGGAAGGACCAACTCAAAGAGTGGTCCTAGATATAACCTTGTCCTCTTCCCCAACATACTTCATCCAAAAGTCTGTTCAACAGATGGCAACCGGGTAGCAGTCACTTCACCATCTGATGCCAATGGTTCCGTGAGAGCGTGGCCAGTCCTGTGAAACAGCCCATTTTCCTACCTACTATGGGTTGCTGCTCAGGAGGAACGATATACGCCAATACAAGCAGAAAACCTGCAGCTCCTCTGCTACGTGCCGTAGAACACTTTCAATTTTTCTGGTCAATGCTCTGATTAGGTATCATACATAAAAGCCAGCATATTAGTTTAAATCTTTAAACAAAAAACTATATTTTCCAAAGTCATTATCATTTGGGGCAATTAAGTGATCTTTTCGTGCTTTGTTGAGCTTCATCTTTAGGGCATCTCTTCTTTCTTCCCATTCATGAAGTTCGGCGTTTCCATGTGCAAATTTACAGCTGCTTCCTTCTGGGCAGGTACCATTCATATACCTGTGAGGACAAGTCAGCTGCTCAGCATCCACAAGTTATTTCAAAAAATCGTGCTGTGATTCTTGAAACTGTATGCTTCACTAGCTTTATGATTTGCATACAACTTTTAGTTAGGAAACTCAAGCCTAGAAAGGTAAATATTTTACAGCCATGACATCTACAGTAGAAAAATCAGGCCAGGCACAGTGGCTCACACCTGTAATCCTGGCACTTTGGGAGGCCGAGGCAGACGGATCACCTGAAGTCAGAAGTTTGAGACCAGCCGGACCAACACGGTGAAACCCCGTCTCTAGTAAAAATAAAATTAGCCAGGCGTGGTGGTGCGCACCTGTAATCCGAGCTACTCAGGACGCTGAGGCAGGAGAATCACTTGAACCCAGGACGTGGAGGTTGCTGTGAGCCAAGATTGCAACACTGCACTCCAGCCTGGGTGACAGAGCGAGACTCCATCTTAAAAAAAAAAAAAAAAAAAGGAAACATCAGTACTTTATTTAAATGTACTCTGTGAAAAGTACTGACTGATAGGAGAAAAAAGACTATAGATGTTCCTGATGTAACAGAAATAAATCAGAGGTGGCATTAAGGAAAAAATGTCTTCAGTAGTTTTAAGGATCACATGGATCTAAATTAGGGAATTAAATACTAACAGTGATTTAACAAAATGAGTAATTCAGAATTATCTAGTTTTTCACTGAAAAAAAATTTTTTTTTTTTTTTTAAAACAGAGTCTCACTCTGTCACCCAGGCTGGACAGCAGTGGTGTGACCTAGGCTCACAACAACCTCTGCTTCCTGGGTTCAAGTGATTCTCTTGTCTCAGCCTCCCAAGTAGCTGGGATTACAGGCACCTGCCGCCATGCCCGGCTAATTTTTGTAGTTTTAGCAGACATGGGGTTTCACCATGTTACCCAGGCTGGTCTTGAACTCCTGACCTCAAGTGACCCACCCACCTCACCCACCAAAGTGCTAGGATTACAGGTGTGAGCCACTGTGGCTCGCCACACTGAAAAACTTTCTAAGAAAACTTAAAGGAGTGATACATATTAACATCTTCCTTCGATCTAATTTTTAGATTTTAAATATAATGTAAAAGCCATTTCAAATCTGATGAACATTTACTGTGAGCAAAGTTTGTGGCAAAGGGTTAGAGAATCACAATGGTGAACTCAAAGGTCATTTGGACAAATTGGAATGAACATACTTCTCTATTCAATTATCCTAAGACACTTCAAACTAGTATTAGAAGACTATTAAATCTTTTCATATAACGTAAGAAGAGTGAAAGGAATGGTTTGATGAGCAACTAAACGCTTTCAGCCAAAACCCAAGAATTCTTCAGGGTCTGTCAGAGCACAGCAACATTAGAACTTTAGCACCCAGATATTCTGGGTTGGCTGACGTATCCATTAAAATTTGCGATCAGCAATTTTTACATGGAAAACTTGTAAAAAATCTACATACCTATCACAAATACTGAAATACCCTGTTGGGAAGCGGTGCTGCCAGCAGTACTGGTCGTCCTCAGTGTGGAAAACCTTCTCTTTGTGCTTCTCGGAGGAGATGTGGCCCTGCCACTGCTTCTCACTGTTGCAGTTTTTCCCACACATCCAGCAGTGAAAGTCCACCTAATGTGCAGCAAAGACACATATCCCATCGGTCACCTGATCTAAGATCCAGACTCAATTCCAGAAAGCCCAGGCTGGTGGGAGAGCCAGGCAAGACATAAAACTCAGTTTAGAAATAGGGACAAGGGCCAGAACGCAGTGGCTCACGCCTGTAATCCCAGCACTTTGGGAAGCCAAGACGGGCAGATCATGAGGTCAGGAGATGGAGACCTTCCTGGCCATGGTGAAACCCCATCTCTACTAAAATGCAAAAAATTAGCTGGGTGTGGTGGCACGCACCTATAGTCCCAGCTACTTAGGAGGCTGAGTCAGGGGAATCGCTTGAACCCGGGAGATGGAGGTTGCAGTGAGCTGAGATCGTGTGCCACTGCACTCCAGCCTGGTGACAGAGCAACACTCCATCTCAAAAAAAAAAAAGAAAGAAATAGGGACAAGAAAGGACCACAGCATGGGAAAGCAAGCCACCACTCAGGACACAGAGAAGAAGGGTGACAAATCCTGCCACCTATCCAGGAAGTCTCCGGTAATGAAGTAATAGTTGCTGGTGTGCAAACGAGGATGTTTGTTGGGAGGACAAGAGGCAGGTGCAAACAAGCATTCAGGATAGAATTAACACCATGCAGAAAAGCAGAGAGGACGGAAAGACCAGGCCATGCCAACTCCAAAAGGACGAGCAGCAGCCCCATTCAGTGTGCATAAACTGAGCCCCTGCTACAGCATCAGGAACATAAAGATGCTACCCCTGTGGGGAACAGACCTATACAAAAGGAACTGTTAGTGGGGATTTAAATGCTACAACAGATGCAAACTCTAAGTGCTAGATAGTATTTCCCAAATGTCCTGGGCAATAATGATCTGCAACACTGGATAAAAACAGATTTGGACTCATTCAGTGTAGAGTATAAATGAGACTTTTTATGATTTTCTTTTAGAGAGACAGTCTCGCTGTCATCCAGGCTAGAGTACCATTGTGAGATCATAGCTCATGGCTGCCTCGAACTCCTGGGCTCAAAGGATCCTCCCACCTGAGCCTCCCGAGTGGCTAGCAGGTACAAGCTATCACACCCAGCTCCAAGACTCTTTATTATTAAACACTCCCGTAAGCCTTATTTATTTGTTTGTTTGTTTATTGAGACAGTCTCACTCTGTTGCCCAGGGTGCAGTGGAATGATGTGATCTTGGCTCACTGCAACCTCCATCCCCCAGGTTTCAGTGATTCCCCTGCCTCACCCTCCTAAGTAGCTGGGATTACAGGTGCACGCCACCATGCCTGGCTAATTTTTTGCATTTTTAGTGGAGATGTGGTTTCACCAAGTTGGCCAAGCTGGTCTGGAACTCCTAACCTTAGGTGATCTGCCTGCTTCGGCCTCCCAAAGTGCTGGGATTACAGGTGTGAGCCACTGTGCCCACCCCCAGGTAAGCCTTATGATCCAGCAAGTCCAGGTGACCCTACTCTAGAAACACTAAGGAGCAGCCAGGCATGGTGGCTCATGCCTATAATCACAGCACTTTGGAGGCTCAGGCAGGAGGAGGCCTTCAGCCCAGGAGTTTGAGACTAGTGTGGGCAACATGGCAAGATCCCCGTCTCTACAAAAAACATAAAAATTAGCCAGGCGTGGTGGCGAGCACCTGCAGCCCTAGCTACTCAGAAGGCTGAGGCAGGAAGATGATCTGAGTCTGGGAGGTTGTGGCTGCAGTGAGCCATTAAGTGTATTCTGGCCTGGGTGACAGAGCCAGACCCTGTCTCAAAAAAAAAAGAAAAGAAAGAAAAGAAAAAGGAAGGGAAAAAAAAAAAAAAAAAAATATATATATATATATATATATATGTGTGCGTGTAAATACATATATATATATATATACATATAATAAAACAAACACCAAGGAGCACTAAGGTAGCAAAGGAATCAAAGGTAGACATTCACAGGGCACGTCACAAGCAAGACACGCTGGGCAAGGCCAGGCCGCACCCAAGCCCTGCAAGGGGCAGTGAAACTGAATCCAACTGTCTCAATAGACCGAGGTGCCAAAAAACAAAAAATAAGGGCAGTAACACATACACTTATGAAAATGTTTAACAGCATACCAGGCAGAACTGTAGATTATTTAAGAATAAATGTGTCATCCGTAGGTAAACATGGCCTGGAAAAATACACACTGGATCTGTTCCCCCTGGGAAAGGGAACATATGGGGTTCCAGCTTTATCTGTAGCCTTTTATTTATCTTACAGAAGGAACCACAACAAATTGTTTACATCAGTTAACTTGCAATGGTGGGCTCAAGATATTTGTTATAGTATCCTCTTCACTTTTCTGAACTTTTTAACAGAAAACCAAAACAGTTAACAGACCACTGGTAACTTAATGTCCCCAACAACCAGAGAGGGAGAGGCCAGACTGCAGGCAGTAAGCGGGGAATGTAAGGTCCAATGGGGTAGATAGCCCACATTCCTGAGCCATCTGCTGGGGCCTCCCACTGGGGGAGAGTCAGAGACTCCTCACACTTCACTAATCCATCAGGACAGCCCCACTGGGAGACGTAAATAATCCACCGAGGGCGCCAGGCAAGTAAGGAGAGAAACGAGGGCTTGGATTTACAATTCTCTGGCTCCAAAGTCAGAAGGATTGAGGAAAGGATTTTTTCACATGAGGAGAACTCATCTAGTGGCAGGAAACCATTAGAGAGAGAAGATGAAGACACAGAACAGAGAAGGGCAGGCAGTAAGTCATGGAGCCAGGTTTTGGAGAAGATGGAAAAGAAAAAAAAGGCTCCATCAACAGCTTGGCAAAGTGAGGGGAAATGAGCCACAGTACTTACTGTAACTTCAGCATAATCTGTTGGCATATGAATTTGTTTTCCATTTTCCTTGTTTGACTGACTGGCTACATCTTCACTTTTTTCATTTTTTTGACTCTTTAGCCAGAGTTCATAAAATTGCTCCATATCTTGTACTAAAGAAAAACGAAATACTTTCAGCAGCTGCAACTAAACACCAAGTAAACACACACAACTGTGCTCACGTTTGTATCAGTCAGCATACATTTCAAAAGAAACTCAAGAGGGCTGAAGGATACTTATATTAGACATGAAGAGATCACCCAGTCCAAGCAACAGGTAAACTCTCATGCATAAGAACTAATTTCAGGACTGTTAGATGGCAAATGTTAGTTCTCAAGATTAATGAATCCCCCCCTGCATTTGCATAACACTTTGGAGTATTTAAAACTCAGAAACCATTATAAACGGTATTGCCACAAAAGCCTCAGCACTGCCTCTGTAGCCCTGCATTCCACACTCAGTGTCAGAGCTAGAACCACACAAGGCTACTTACGTGGCCTGGGGGACTTGGAGCTGATATACTCCTCACTGCTTACTGAGAAAGATGAGAAACATACTACTACTGGACCAAGATTCTGACCCTGATGGGAGTCCATCAGTCAAGCCACAGTCCCAGAGGGCAGACATGCTGGGCTGCAACTGACAAGACAACCATGACCAAGTCCTGGGCAGTAGCTGCCAGTTGCTTCCTATGGCAAGAATAGGTGTATTCTGCATTATTGCCGAGTGCTACAGCCGAGGTTTCTCAACCTCTGTGCAATTGACATTCTGGCTAGAGAAGTATTTGCTGGGGACATGCCCTGTGCATTACAGGATGGTCAGCAGCATCCCTGGCCTCCACACACCAGATTCCAGTAGCAATTTCTGCCAGTCATGACAATGAAAATGTCTCCAGACATTGCCAAATGTCCCCAGGGAAGGGGAGGTGAGTGGCAAAACTTGATCCCAGTTGAGAACCACTGTACTAAAAACTTTGGTAATGAGAATCTGGTCAAAACTTGGCCTTGTTGTCTGCTCACGGTTTCTAACCGTGTATCATCAGGCAAAGATCAGAGAGAAACTACAACTCTTTCTTCCTTAAGACCAGTGATGGCAGAAGTCATTGCAAGAGCCTGGTATGCAAGGGCATCTTCAGTACGGCAGGACTGCATGGCCTTACTTCGAGCAAGACAGCTAGAGGGAATCCCCTCCACCCATCAGTGACGATTTATGCAGTTGAAACATGGCAGGCGACAGTCAAATCTGGTTGGTTCTTGAAATTGGTCTGCGGTCAGTATACCTTTCATCAGTTTACTTAAGATTAAAGAATAATGATCCTTGTAGTAAAACATTTTATGGTCAAAAGTGAAAGGTTGTCTGCAGCTCCTCTCAAAGGCTCCCACAATAAACTTGGAATTTGACCAAGATAAACATTCTTTCCTTGGACCTCTGACTCTGAGCCTGTTTGATTAGTAATGCCTCCCTGAAGAAACTCCCAGTTCTAACCTGGTTAATTCGGAGGGCAAACTATTTCCAATACGAGCAGATGATCTGATTTAAACAGTCAAGGAGTAGTGAACCTCCCCCCAAGGCCATTTTTTAGAAATACATCTATTACATTTAAGGATGCAGACCTATATATCTATATCCAATCTGACCTAACCAACACAGATCAGATGGCAGATCCTGCCCCACTGAGGCTATGCCCACATTTTCCAGGCATCACCACCAACAGAGCTACTGATGAAACAGGGTGCAACAGTTTAGAATGCAAACTGCTTTCTGTGTTCACAGGAAGCTGGCATATTTACAGAGAGGAAAGGAACTTTCAGGCAAGCTAGCTCAAGGACACAGCTAAAAGATTAACTTACTCCCATTCTCCTTCATGTAAGTCCAAACTTCTCTTTCCTCAGGACTATGAGCAAAGGAACAGTTTCCAACATATTGACATTTTTTCCCAGAAGCAATATGGTTGCACAGCTGTATTAAAAAAATGAATATGATTAAAACAAAGTACACATAATAAAACTGCCTAATTTTTACATTTAAGCAAAATAAGCATTAATTATCCATGCTAATACTTAGTAATCAAATTCTAAAGTAAGATTAATTTGATTCTATTCAAATTGACTATATGCCCTAAATATATGAGATGACATTGATATTAAGGTTTCTATCTCAAAATTTTTCAAAAGAAAATTTCCAAAACAGAGTAAAGCTTGGAACATTTTCTTACAAGCAAACGTCTATAAACTCACTTATTCAGAACATTTAATCTCACAATGAACATCCCTGGCTCCCTCAGTCTGACAGCTCCTGCGTCCCCTGCAGAAGACTCATGATTCCTCCACATCAGCACTTGAAAGCAGTACAGAAACTGCAGCCTACTCCAAAGGTTACTAAACAGTGCCCAAAACATTTCAGAACTTTGACTTACTTATAATCAGTACTGGAAGCTAACCTCGGCCAGAATTCACTACATATGCATTATCAGAAGACAATTATCACACTAGCCATACCATGGAGTTACACAGCTTTCAAATAATACCTCTTCAGGTTATTGGTATTTTTATTTAACAAAGTAAACACAGTGATACTGGTAGGAAAATAAAGTGATCGTGATCAGCAGAATACACTTCCGTAAGGATCATGACCCAGGAACCAAGAAAACCTCCATGACTGAGAGTCCATTCTTGAATACCATGAACCTACTTGTCTGTAAGAGGCAGAAATCCTAGTACAACTAATTATTAGCTTATCTTAGTTTGTGCTTCAATGAGAGCTGGCCCTATATTATTTAGCTTACGCGACATTAAATGCTTGGCATCTGCCACATTTTTCAGAGTTTTTGCTAAAGCTTGGACAGCCCTGTTAACACTGCACATTTCCTGCCTGAGACCAATGTCAGTGACCCCACCCATAAAGTCTTTTGTATAAAGTCAGTAGTGGATAAAATAGTCATATTCTTTCCCTCCAACAAACCCCAATAAGTATTTAGTCATATTACTAGGGAAACATTTACCATAGTCTTTTAAAGCTCAATGATAAGGAGCAGGGAGAAGAGAAGGTTAAGGAGAAGGCCGGGCACTGTGCTGGGTGTTTACGTAACACCATCACACATAATTATTCTGATCTTGAAGATGACTGTCCGAACAAACCACCTGAGTTGTCCTGGACTTTCCTCTTCACGGGAGAGAGGGTCTGGAGAGCATCTAGAGGTAATTCAGTTTGCTTCAGATGAGCAAACAGGCTGAATAACTTGACCAGGGCCCTTCTGGCAGGCTTTGAAGCCACAGTCTTTGCACCTCGCCACACTGTCTACATACATACACACACAGAGCATAATTTCTTCTATAAGAAAAAAGGTCCCTTAGTATACCTAGTATGGCAGGGGAAAAAAAGAGGAAATCAGCTACTGTAATGTCACACAGTAGTATACCATGTTCAAGATTCAAGAATAACCAACTCTCTAAGCAGCTGCCTCAGGAACCAGGGTTGTTCCTAGTTGTCCTCATTTTAACAAAGTACTTGATATACATATTATCTCCATCATCCTTTAAACCACAAGAAATCAGGGTTACAAATAAACCTCTTTCCCCCTCCTACATAACCCACTAAAAAAAATCTGAGTCTAAAACCACTTTGGATAAAACATAAACATACCACCGCCTTGCAAAAACTATGTTACTTGTGCAAGTTTTACAAAACTGCAAGCTACTGTAGGTGGTGAAAAATACATCTTCAACACTTTCTTGCAGTTCAGAGGGAGGTCTCATTTACAAGGGGACTCTTCAGTCCATCTGCCCTGCTTCTCTGGGCAAAATGTTCCCTCCATATTTCCTCCATCTGGGGACACAGCTTACTACCTGTCAATGCTCCAAGTGTCCCTGTCTGCTAACGCAAGTGTGAAGTACCTCTAGATGCTCTCCAGATCCTCTCTCTTGTAAAGAGGAAAGTCCAGGAAAACTCAAGTGGTTTGCGCGAACAATCATCTGCAAGATCAAGTAAGATGCTACAGTGTACCAAGATGGAATGTGGCACTGCTGAATGAAATACTATCCTAACTTTAAGTTGGTCTAGTATTTTCCAGTTTTTGAAGAGCATGTTCCTTCTAACGTTGAACATTTTCCTTTGGGTTACTTTTAGAAAGGCCGATAAAGTTAGGTGTCTTGCAGCTAAGTATCCCTTGCTTCAGTGAAAGAGATAAGGAATGATAAAAATAAACTCATCAACAGCATTCATAATAATACTGAAAACCTTGGGTTTGGTATCAAACAAAAAGAATCACAATTAATAAAATTTGCTCCCTCCCCAAAATAATTCATCTAAAAAATAAGTTAAATTGTCCCCATAACTTTTCCTCAGATCCACTATCTATTTACTTTTTCCAAGTAACTCATAAAATTCCAATCAATATGAAAACTGCTATGGAACCATCTATATACTAAAGGGGAGGGAAAGCAAAAGAGGAACCACTGAAATCACATTATTACTGATGAATATTATCTAAAGGCCTTGAGTTTCAATCTGAATTACTACTATTTTCTAATGATTTGAAATGCCTAATTTAAAAAAAAAAGTGGCTTAAAAATTACGTATGTACATCAAACTGTAAAGGCATTTGTTTCTTTGTGGGGAGAGGACGGATGTTCATCCACTTCTTACGTTCAATAGACATCACTCTCATCGCACGCCGGTCTTTGGTCCACCTAAGAAAAATGGAGTTCAGAAAAAAACAAAGACACACAAGCAGAAGACATACACAAAGGGAGAGGCACAAAGTTTGTACCGGAGGAACCTGAGAACTTTTTTCTCAATGCTTCTAAAAGAAATGCCTTATGATTCTATATTTTCACTTTCTATTAACATTTGCAAACATTCCCTACCAACTCTAAACAAAGAACTGATAAAATACAGGAAAAAAACCCACTACTTTTAAATTCTTATCTACTAGGTCCTAAAAATCTCTTCCCTTGTATTTGTAATTACTCCTAAATTAGCTGTTTTTCTCTCCTCTCTTCAAAGCTTTAAGCATTTTTCTTATGTGTATGATTTTATACCTATGAAACAGAAAATGACAAAATAGGCATTGTTTCCACACACAATACTTACGAATGCCTTGCTTTTGCACTACAATATTTTCTGTTTTTGTCTGGTTCAATGACTTGACCGTTTCTCAGACACTGGGCACACACAAACTTGATCTTCATATTAAGAGATCCAGGCATTATTTGATTACCAAGTACCTTAAGCAATTAAGAGATTAGTTTTAATGTTTTTAAAAGAAAACCAGTTTTCCGACAACAAAATGCCAAATCAACATGTATTTTTTTCACAACAGTATACAATTTTTCAGTTTCGTCTGGCTTGATGACTTGACCATTATATCTGATAACTAAATCTCCAATTCTTCCCCTAAATGTAACAGAATATCATAAAGCCAAACTTTATTTGTTTACTTATTTATTTATTTGAGATGGAGTCTTGCTCTGTTGCCAGGCTGGAGTGCACTGGCACGATCTCAGCTCACTGCAACCTCCGCCTCCTAGGTTCAAGCGATTCTCCTGCCTCAGCCTCCCGAGTAGCTGGGACTACAGGTGCACACCACCACACCTGGCTAATTTTTGTATTTTTAGGAGAGACAGGGCTTCACCATGTTGGCCAACATTGTCTTGATCTCTTGACCTCGTGATCCGTCCACCTCGGCATTCGAAAGTGCAGAGATTAGAAGCGTGAGCTACTGCACCTGGCCCCAAATTTTATGAAACTCATCTTTGATACTGATGACTAGAATTATATCATTTGGACCGGGGGGCTTAGGGGAGAGCAATGGGAAAATGAGATATGCCAGGTGGAAAGCTAACTATAAACATAACGTACCCCCCGCCGCCTTACTCCAAGAATCCATAAAGCCCAGAACGCTAATTGTTTAGTCAATTAAACTAAATATGAAAACAGTATCCTACGCTCTTGGCAAGCATTGTGGGATGCCTAATTTTTTTCATGAAGATCAACTAAAATACAAATTGTTTTTTCACATAAGAATGACTCAACTGAATAAAACATTCAGAAAATAACTGGACTGTGTTAAATATATCCAGCAAAAACCAACATCTATCAGGCAATTCCAGAAAGGATACCAAATGCAGAAAGTACACAAGAGGAAGATACCTGTGCTCCAGGTACATTTGCTTCCAAATTCTGCCAGTATCGTTTAGATTCTTGAGCAATAGCATCATGTGATATGCCTGGGGAATGTACAAGCCTTCCGTTAAATTATATATATAATAACAACAGCCCACCAATCTGGGTGCAGTCAGACTTGGACAACCATCAGCTTCCCAACTATTCTTACACAACCTAATCCATCGCCAAAGATAAATACCACATTACTCTTTTTTGAAATGGAATATACACAAATACAGCTCTCTGTGCCTTCTGAGGAAACTTTCCTCCCCAAAAATGCATGTATCAACTCAGATCAGTAATTAATAACATGAGAACACACTCAAAATAGGCAACTCTAAAAATCAAAAGTTTAAGGCTCAGGACAAAATCAACAGCTTTTCCACATCTGGTTGATGGAGAAGGGTGGGTCTCCAAATTCCTTTTTTTTTTTTTTTTTTTTTTGGAGACAGTATTCCTTTATCACTTAGGCTGGAGTGCAGTGGTGTGATCTCGGCTTATTGCAACCTCTGCCTCCCAGGTTCAAGCAATTCTCATGCCTCAGCCTCCCAAGTAGCTGGGATTACAGGTGCACGCCACCACACTCAATTAATTTTGTATTTTTTGTAGAGATGGGGTTTTGCCATATTGGCCAGGCTGGTCTGGAACTCCTAACCTCAAGGGACCCTCCTAACCTCAAGGGACCCACCCACTGCAGCTTCCCAAAGTAGTGTGATTACAGGCGTGAGCCACCACACTAGTCCCAAATTACTGTTTCATCAAACCCTGACTGCTCTTGAGGAGACATACTTCTGAGTCACACACAAACCTACCTGTTTCATTTTGCATTATCCAGACTTTCAGTTCCACAAGACTATGGGCATAAAAGCACTCATCTTCCCTTAAACAGCCATACCGAACCTCATGTCGACATAAATCAAGCTGACACTGACCATGAAAAGAACGTATTTTGGAGTATTTTACTGTTGTCTCTCGCAAAATGTGGACAAGGCACCTAAGAAGAAAACGGTGACATTTTAACACTGTTCTGCCATATTTTTCAAATCACACACACACACACACACACACACACAGACACACACATAAAGTTCTATACTGGCAACACATTTTAAATTTTTATCAGAAAAAAAGCAAATAACAGGGCCAGGCATGGTGGCTCACACCTGTAATCTCAGCACTTTGGGAGGCCAAAGTGGGTGGATCACCTAAGGTCAGGAGTTCAAGACCAGCCTGGCCAACATGGTGAAACCCCGTGTCTACTAAAAATGCAAAAAATTGGCCAGGCACGGTGGCTCCTGCCTGTGATCCCAGCACTTTGGGAGGCTGAGGAGGGAGGATCACTTGAGACCAGGCTGGCCAACATAGTGAAACCCCGTCTCTACTAAAAATACAAAAATTATCTGGGCATGGTGGCAGGCACCTGTAATCCTAGCTACTCTGGAGGCTGAGGCAAGAGAATCCTTTGAACCCGGGAGGTGGAGGTTGCAGTGAGCTGAGATCATGCCACTGCACTTCAGCCTGGGTGACAGAGCAAGACTCTGTTTCCAAAAAAAAAAAAAAAGCCGGGCATGGTGGTGGGCACCTGTAATCCCAGCTACTCAAGAGGCTGAGGCAGGAGAATCGCTTGAACCTGGGAGGTGGAGGTTGCAGCAATCCGAGATCATGCCACTGCACTTCAGCCTGGGCAACAGAGCAATACTCTGTCTCAAAACAAAACAAAACAAAAAAGACCAAATCACTACATGCAATTGTTGAATTAATTGTGTGGAGGGGTACTCATACTTTAAGCCATAAAATACCAAAATCCATACCACGAGAAGCTACACATCAATAATGCTTTTCTGTTTTCCATAACATATTATTCACTTCCTAGCCAAATCTACTAAAAGACATTTTTAAATAGCCATGATTGTTCTTCAAAACAACAATAAATGAGGAAAGGGCAATGCCTGGGCAGACACTACTAGTAGTTTTTATTTGGATCTAGAAAAAGAATCTATTTTGTCATTACAGAAATTAGAAACTATCAACATACTTATTGTCTTCAAACTCATGCTTTGTAACCGGGTGAGAACAAGCAGTAGAATTATCTTTATTTCTTTTACTTATCATTCTAGGCTTATGATCAAAACATTTCTGGAATAGAGAGAGAAAGATTATCAAAAAAGCATAATACAAAATATAAATTTTGTACACCCAGAATATTGTCCTAGTTTCAGTATCATTATAAAATTAAATCTCAATATGAAGTTTTAATATTCTTTTTGGTAACCGTAGTAGCTATCATTTACTGAGTGAATGTTTTATCACATGGCAGGACAATACCTCTGGGCTTGTAAATACAACTTTACAGTGGAAAAATAAGTTTTGGAAGAACGCACCTCACAAAGGAATATAAATTCTCCAAGATGCTCCTGGAGAAGTTTGAATACAGTAAGGTTGATCTTTCCATTGCCGCCAAAGAAAGCCTCTCGGCTGAAAGCCCCCTTCCGCTCCAGTGTCCACACATCTATTTCCTCTTGGCAATAAGCAAACGTGCAGTGGCCTGAATATCGACATTCCTCCTCAGCAGCAACATCTAGGAAGACAGCCAATGGAAAGACATTGAAAATATGGCAATTGGCCTGTACTCCCAGCTACTTGGGAGGCTGAGGTGGGAGGATCCTTTGAGCCCAGGAGTTTGACGTTGCAGTGAGTGATTATCTCGCCACACTACACTCCAGCCTGGGCAACAGAGCAAGTCCCAGTCTCAAAACAAACCAAAAAAGAAATGATAGTAATTGTTTCCTTAAAGCCAATGAATATTAGTAACATTTAGGGCATCATTTGAACTTGTAAAACAATTCATGGACAGCCTCAAACAATGATACGCATATTATTATCTGGGGATGGATGGTATCAACTCTAAAAAAAAAAAAAAAGTACCACAAGCCTTACTTGTTTTTATTACAGACTGTGAGAAAAGCCTTGATACTCTCATGGACTACACCTCAGTTGAAAAAAAAAAATCATTCAAATCTCATTCACATGAACTTGTTTGACAACATGAAATACCAAGTTCTCTCAAAAGCATCCTAACTACTTTTCAAAGCTTTAGCTCAGTGTTTTGATCCTGTTTAGAGAGAACTTAATGTCTAAGACAGTATTCTGTTTAAACCCTGGTCATAGGCCAGGTGTAGTGGCTAACACCTGTAATCCCAGCACTTTGGGAAGCTGAGGCAGGCAGATCACTTGAGGTGAGGACTTCAAGATGAGCCTAACCAACGTGATAACGCCTATCTCTACTACAAAATACAAAAATTAGCTGGGCATGATGGCACATGCCTCTAATTCCAGCTATTCAGTCGCTGAGTAATGAGAAAATTGCTTGAACCTGGGAAGCAGAGGTTGCAGTAAGCTGAGATCATGCCAGTGCACTTCAGCCTGAAAGACAGAGTTAGACTCTGTCGCAAAAAATTTTAAAAATAAATAAATAAAGTAAAACAAAACCTTGGATAGTGCAGTGGCTCACGCCTGTAATCCTCGCACTTTCAGAAGCCAAGGCGGGCAGGCGGTTCACTTGAGGCCAGGAATTTGAAACCAGCCTAGGCAACATAGCGAAACTCTATCTCTACTAAAATGCAAAAATTAGCCAGGTGTATTGGCGCACGCCTGTATTCCCAGCTACTCAGGAGGCTGAGGCAGGAGAATCACTTGAACCCAGAAGGTAGAGGTTGCAGTGAGCCCAGATTGTGCCACTGCACTCCAGTCTGGATGACAGAGTGAGACTCTGTCTCTAAAAAGAAAAAAAAAAGTTAAAAAGGACAGTAAAAACAATATAAAAAATATTAACATCTCCATCCAAGGAACTTGCTATTAGCTCTGAACATTTTTTATGACAGTCAATAATGTTCTAATAACATAATGTAATAAATTACATATTAATAGATGTTATAATAAATGTAGCAGGCACAGTCCTATACCACATACTGACATTTCAGTCAACTCTAGTCTGCATATATAATAGTGGTCCGATAAGATTAATACTGTGTTTTTACTGTTCTTTTCCTATGTTCAGATACACAAATAGCATTGTGTTACAGTTGCCTACAGTATTCAGTACAGTAACATGCTGTACAAGTGTGTAGCTGGGGAGCCATTGACTATGTCATGGACAGGCCAGGTGCGTCACAGGCTACACCATCTAGGTTTGTGTAAGTACTGTGTGATGTTCCCCTAATGATGCATTTCTCAGAATGTATCCCTGTCATTAAGCTATGCATGACTGTAGTTCACCACTTATGTAATGTATACCAATTAAGGAATTACAATATACCTTTACATATATAATATGGTCCTTCATAATTTGTTTTTGTCGGTCTTGGACGTATTTTTTTCCATGATTTATCTTCAACATTCTTTATCCTACCAATTAAAATATCTTTCTTACACTTATGATCTATATTAGCATGGTAAGTGAAATCCATTAACTTGGGGCCTGAAAAAGATGTAAAGAGGATTGCTCATATGTGCAAAAAATATTACAGGTAAATTTATAAGCAGACATGAACAGATGAACATCAATTATTAAATTCCCACAGAAATCCCACTTCCACAACCCTAAAATGTATATAGGCTACTAAGGCTATTTTTGCCTTTTATGCTGTATCAGACAACATAATATTCTACTCAACACCACTCCTGACAAAACAATACCCTTACTTAACTAGTAGGGAAATAATTTGGAGAGGAATTTTGATGGCTTGTAAAAGTACAGAACACCGTTAAACTAAGAAAGAAAATGAAGTTGACTCCAGATCAGAATAAATTGTGTTTATGTCACTTGATTTAAGGGTAAAGATATGAAATACACTAACAGAAAGTATTTAATTTCCATATACACTGTATGGTATACTGGTCTTATAATGCTTTTTGCTAGTTCTTGCTCTATTTGAAAATAACCAACTTCTTAAGTATATACTGAAAACATAAAGAATTTCATTAAAATTTCGATAAGCTTCCAAAAATAGGTAAATATTCTATTCTACATGATTCTATAAATAAAATGACATCAAGTAAGAGCAGAGACTTATCCTATTAGACTCCAAAGGCACTAAATCAGTAACGGCTACTTTTTTGGAAGAATTCAAAATAGGGATGGAAGAACCACAGTAACGGATGTTGTTGACATGTATTTACAAATTCCTAAGAACTTTCAAGGTTATGAGCAAGTAGTTTAATACTCTCTGCTTGTTAATTTGTCCTGACCTGATTTTACAAAACAGATCTGGCAAGCTTGTCTCAATTCATGGGTTCCTTCAAGGGGATGTCTTGGAGTCACCGATGAAGATGGTTTGGTAACTGCACTTCCAAAAAAGTTTCCAAAGTCATTTCTAGGCTGACTTGATATTCCCAGGAAATTTTCAGAAGCAAACAAACTACCTGGTCCATTCATCTGCAAGAAAAAGAAGAAGAAGAAAAAAAAAAAAAAAAACAGCCAACAAATATTGCATTATCACTGAAGAAAGGAACTGAATGCATCTGAAAAATAAAACAGTCTTCAAGAACTGAGGTCAGTACTACTCCATCTTTAATGCTCTTCTATCTTAAAAACTGTCTCCTTCCACATTTTCCTCTCTTTAGGTTTCTAAGCGCCCACCCCTCCACCAACTTTTTTGATCCTCCATATTATAAGTAACAAGTTCTTCTGCAAAAGTACACACACTTCACATGCCCTGATCTTATATTTCCTTGATTTGTTTATGCTGTGCTAAAGCATCTTACACTGCCTGCAATACTGATTACTTTGCTATGACAGATCAAGTCTTAAACACAGAGCCGTTATTACTAGATGTTCCAGAAGTCTTACTGTAACACAATTTCCTACAGCACACACAGAATTTAAGGGAGACTGTCATGTTCATTCAAATAACTCAGTTACTTAAGTAACTATTTTCAATTCAAGAGATGTATTTACAAAAGAGGAAGTGGCACTTACAAGTAAAAGGGAAGAATTACTGTTGTTAAGCGGTGTTCCCTCTCTAGAAGTTGAGGTGGACAGATCTAAAATAATAAAAAAACTTCAACAGACCTTTTCATTCTAATCATGTAATAAGAACATCAGGGCTTAGTAGCTTACTGGCTATGGCCTCCCACGCTATTCTCCCATCCCAGTGCCTAGAAACTTTCTTGCTCAATGTTGACACCCAAAGATGGCTCTAGAGTCTGCTTTCCTCTAGAAACCAAGGGTACAGCCAAAGAAATTTAAATAAAAACCTAAATTCAGAGAAATAAGCTAAGGCAGGGCCCACCAAGTGCGACTGCTAAAAACACCAAGAAAATTCTTCATATTTAAAAATGAGAAAATATGAGGCCAGGTGCAGTGGCTCACACCTATAATCCCAGCACTTTGGGAGGCCGAGGAGGGCAGATCACTTGAGGTCAGGAGTTTTAGATCAGCCTGGCCAACATGGTGAAACCCCATCTCTACTGAAAATAAAAAAAAATTACCCAGGCATGGTGGCAGGTGCCTGTAATCCCAGCTACTCAGGAGGCTAAGGCAGGAGAATTGCTTGAACCCAGGAGGTAGAGGTTGCAGTA
>NW_022436991.1:2970153-3020345 GCF_009761245.1 Sapajus apella | reverse complement strand
TTTTTTTTTTTTTTTTTTTTTTTTTTTTTTTTTTTTTTTGAGACAGGGTCTCATCCTGTCACCCATGCTACAGTGCAGTGGCGCCATCTTGGCTCACTGCAGCCTCAACCTCCTGGGCTCAAGGAATCCTCTCACCTCCACCTCCTGAGTAACTGTCACAGGCACATGCCACCACACCCAGTTAATTTTTATATTTTTTGTAGAGACAGGGTTTCACCATGTTTCTCAGGTTGATCTCAAACTCCTGAGCTCAAGTGATCCTCCTGACTCGGCCTCCCAAAGTGCTGGGATTACAGCCGTGAGCCACTGCGCCCGGCCTACTTTCTTTTTCTTAGTCTACCAATCAATTATTCTCTTTGCCCTCTGTCTCCCATATATTTTAATTTCTTCAGTTGCAAATCTTTAAGTCAATTATCTAAGATTTTTGCCCTTTTAGCCATGTAACAATGCCTTCAAAAAAATATTTTTCTGGTGATTGTCTGAAGTATGTATGTTAAACCTAGGATGACAGAAACAGGAGTCAGACCCCAAACTCAGCACAAGTAAAGTTAAAGCAGCAGCCACAGTTTTCTGAGCTCCACAGATGAAACCTAAAATAGATACATCTAACTGCTATCATTCTAAACACTGATTAAATTAGTGTTTGTCTAGTTCAGAATTAAATAGCATAGTCTGTCTCTAACACCCTTTAAGATGAGATACACCTTTATGGGAGAATACATTAATAGTCATTTCACCCCCAAAACAATAAACTCCCAGCTTAACAAACTATCCTACAGAAACACCAGTGCCACACACATTTCTCTTCTTATGCCTTTGTTCCTGGGTCTCCAAAATGGCACAGCCAAGTCAAGGTGAATTCAAAACTGAAGTCTTAGTCTTTATACTTTTAGCTACTATGAAAATAATTCAAATGTCTACTACCTAGAATCAGTTAAACAATTACCAAATAAACATTTCATTTTTAGAAAATTAACTGCAATTGCTTACAATTTAGATTCGGTTCTTACCTCGTTTTGATTCACTCATTGAAAATGAATTTAAAGAAGAACAAAAATCTTCTAAGGATGAAGTCAAAGGTGGATAAAATTCTGAGAAGGAGGGTGGAGGAGCATACCTCGCACCAATGGGTAAGGTTCCTAACAGAGATGCCGAAAAGGGCATGCTAGGAGAGACACTGGCTGTCTGAAGTGGTCCTCGGACTAATGCTGATGGCTGCAGAAGAAAAAAGATGTGATTAAAATTCATGAAGCTGTCACGGGTTTGGCTGAACTAGTTTCAACAATGGCAAATAAAAGCATTACTACGCTGGGCAATCATGTTACATAACAAAGTTTAGACTAGGCATGGTGGCTCACGCCACCTAGCACTTTGGGGGGCCAAGGCGGCGGACTGCCTGAGCTCGGGAGTTCAAGACCAGCCTAGGCAACATGGTGAAACCATGTCTCTACTAAAATACAAAATATTAGCCAGGCATGGCGGTATGTGCCTGTAGTCCCAGCTACTCGGGAAGCTGAGGCAGGAAAATTGCTTGAACTGGGGAGGCGGAGGTTGCAGTGAGCCGAGATTGCGCCATTGCACTCCAGCCTGGGCAACAGAGCAAGACTCTGTCTCCAAACAACCTAACAACAACAACAACAACAACAAAAGTTTAAATCAGAATCAAGATTCATTTAAAATAATTTTAGTTACAGAGCTTGTTTCTTTTCATGAATAATTTTTAAAAACAATTGAGGTAGGATGTATAACTTTATTTTTTTTATTTTTTGAGATGGAGTCTCACTCTGTTACCCAGGTTGGAATGCAGTGGCACAATCTTGGCTAACTGCAACCTCTGCCTCCGAAGTTCAAGTAATTCTCCTGCCTCAGCCTCCTGAGGAGCTGGGACTGCAGGCACGTGCCGCCAAGCCCGGCTAATTTTTGTATTTTTAGTAGACATGGGGTTTCACCATGTTGGTCAGGCTGGTCGCAAACTCCTGACCTCAAGTGATCCACCACCTAGGCCTCCCAAAGTGCTGGGATAACAGGCATGTGCCACCGCACCCAGAGAGATGTCTAACATTTTAATTCAAATTTTACATTCATGTTTCATCTGCAAAACTTCTTTATGCTTCCCTACCCTTACCTGACTATAAGGCTCATAAGAATCTCCATCACTACAGAGGAATTGTGGGATACATGTGTGGTGCAGTGGGAAGTCAGGTGATCCAGAGAAGGGAGCTGGAGAAGCCCATGAGGACTGGGACAACCTCTCTGGAGGTGTGAACTTACAACTGGACAAGAACACACAACTCTAACTTCCCCAGGCCCCATGAAAGGGGCAACTCACTGAGAGCTTCCACGTACCTTACGTTATGGTAACATATGCTATCTACTTGTTTCTTACAACAGCTCTCTCAGATACATCCTACCATGATCACCATCACACAGATGAGGAAAATGATGCACTATGGTGAAGTAACTTGCCCAATATGACAGAGCTGGTAAAAATCAAATCCAGCTCTGTCAACCTTTCACACACTGACATCATACATTTCACCAGCCCTGGAAACCAACTCGGAATTTCTCCCTCTCATCATCATCATACTACCACTGCTACTACTCATTTATTACGCTTTATGGCAGGGGACAGAAAAGTCTTTTTTGTTGCTGTTTTTCTGTGTTGCTCTGTTGCCCAGACTAGAGTGCAGTGGCATGATCTTGGCTCACTGCAACCTCCACCTCCTAGGCTCGTGTGATTCTCCTGCCTCAGCCATCCAAGTAGCTGGGATTACAGCTGTGTGCCACTGCGTGCAGCTAATTTTTGTAATTTTTGGTAGAGGCAGGGTTTTGCCATGTTGGCCAGGCTGGTCTGGAACTCCTGGTCTCAAGTGATCCAGCTGCCTCAGCCTCCCAAACTGCTGGGATTACAGGCATGAGCCACTGCACCTGGCAAAAGAGTCTTTCTGTAAAGGGATAGATACTAAGTATTTTACGCTCTGTAGGCCCCATGGTCTCTGTTTCAAGGACTCAGCTATGCTGTTACAAAGCAAAAGCAGCCGTAGACAGCACATAAAATGAATAGTCACTGATGTGTTCCAGTACAATTTTACCTAAGGACCCTGAAATTGGAATGTCCTATTTTTATTGATTGAGACAGGGTCTCACCCTGTTGCCCAGGGATCACTGCAGCCTCAACCTCCTGGGCACAAGCGATCCTCCCCGCTCCGCCCTCCAAGTAGCTGGGACCACAGGCATGCACCACTATCCTGGGCTGTTTCTAATTTTTTGTAGAGATGGGGCCTTGCTATGGTTACCCAGGCTAGTCTCATATAATTTCCATGTCACAAAATATTGTTCTTTTTTTGTTCTCCTCCCAACCATTTAAGAATTGTAAAAAACATTCTTAGTTTGCAAGCCATACAAAAACAGGTAGTAGGCCAGATTTAGCCTGTGGGTTATTGTTGGCTGAACGCTGTTTTCAAGTATGTGGTTACTAGAGAATTATCTTTAAGAAGTCCTTTATCTATAAAACTCATGTTTTCTTAAATATCAAATGCCTATTTTTTATCAGAATGTTATATTTCCTCTTTGCATAATATGTGATCCCAATATGAATTGAAAAACAATCGGCTAATTACTAGAGAGCATTGTTTCTTTTTTATTTCAAAATGATCAAATTAACTAGTTCCATAGAGAAGAACAAAGAAAACTCTCAAGGGAAAAAAAAAAAACAAAAAACAAATTTAGCCTATAAGCACTCTGAAAAAGTTTATCAAGTTATATTACAATTTTTAAAAAATTAACCCTGTCTTCGGAAAAAACTTAAGCAACACTGAAACTTACCATAACAGTTTCATTAGTTTCAGGTGCAGAATCAAGGAGGTCATCTAGTTCATCTCCAAGGACCATATCTCCATCATCTAGAAAAGCTTCCGGCATAGTGAAGGGCATCTTTCCTCCATTTGCCAGCACTGCAGATGGCAGAGCACTCTCTTCCACTTGCAGTGGCAAAATAGAAGTTAAGGGCATAACGGGAACTGAGGCCAGCTCACTTCCAACTTCATGAGAAAAACTGGGTGCAGGTATAGAGACGACGGAAACTGCTTCTTGCCTTGGAGTTAATAAATCTGCGACACAGATGGAAATGTACTCAGTCACTTTCATTGTACTTACAAAATAATAGCATTAATCCCCAATAATAGAGATGTGAAGATGAAAATATGAAGGCAATTATGAAAATAATAAAATTGATGGTAAAGTATTTTCAAATAGACACAAGTCACTTGTGAAAACTTTTCCTTCTTTCACAAAATGCCTGCACCTCTTTTTGGGCACAGCTGTCAGACAGCGGCAAGGCTACAGTGAGTGTCAGTGATTGCTTACTAACATCCAACACTTTTCAATCACTTGCTGGCACAACCAAAGGCACAAAGGGAGTGTTGGAAATCATTCACTTTAATATTATGTATTCATATGAATATAACCACACATCGATTTTATTTGACAACAATACATGACATACAAAGATATCAGGTACAAAGCTGGCACTATTCAAACTGTTAAGATGACATGTGAAAACATACCTGGCTCAATATCTTCCACAGAGTAGTTCAAAGCCTAGAAATCAAACCAAACATTGGGTCATAATACGTTCAGGATTCTGAACCATAAAACAGTTGCTAAAACTCACCCTAGGCCGGGCACAGTGGCTCACGCCTGTAATTCCAGCACTTTGAGTGGCCAAGGAGGGTGGAGCGCCAGGTCAGGAGTTCAAGACCAGCCTGGCCAACATGGTAAAACCCTGTTTCTACTAAAAATACAAAAATTAGCCAGGCACGCTGCCAGGTGCCTGTAATCCCAGCTACTTAAAAGGCTAAGGGAGGAGAATTGCTGGAACCCAGGAGGCGAAGGTTGCAGTGACTCAAGATTGTGCCATTGCATTCCAGTCTGGGTGACAGAGCAACACTCTGTTTCAGGAAAAAAAAAAAAGAAAAAAAAAAAAAAACTCGCCCTAAGAGAACAATCCAGGTTTCCACAGAAATTTAACTCCCAATTAAGATCCAAGAAATGAATGGAACACGCAAACCTTTACACACGTGGTGTTAGGTGAGGTACTGGTCTAGCAGTGCTGCCACTTATTTCTTGTGGACCAGCAATTTCTCAAAGGCTGTTCAGCAGAATACCAGGCACTAATCTGGCCACCATTCACTGCCCAGCTCACAACAGCTAATAGCCCAGCATCCTAATAGCCCCAAGACGGCTTACTTTAAAATTAAAAAAAAAAAGAACAAACACAAAAACCTTTGTTAATTTTATCACAAACGACTCCCAAAAAACCACTCGTTTGCACTGAAATCTAACATCTATTAACATCCTGTAAAACGCTCTACTAGAGCATTCAGGAAATGCTGGTTACAGCTAAAATATATTACTTGAGTTGTAGGTTTTCTTTTGTAAAGTGACTGGAAGTGGCCAGAAGAGGTGGCTGATGCCTGTAACCCCAGAACTTCGGGAAGCCAGTACAGGAGGAACACTTGAGCTCAGGAGATCGAGGCCAGCCTGAGCAACATGGTGAAATCCCATCTCTACAAAAAATACAAAAATTCACCAGGCATGGTGTTACGTGCCTGAGGTCCCAGCTACTTGGGTGGCTGAGGTGGGAGGATCACTTGAGCCCAGGAGATGGAGGTTGCAGCTAGTCAAGATTATGCCACTGCACTCCAGCCTGGGCAACAGAGCAAAACCCTATCTCAAACAAATAAATAAATGTAGTGACAGGAAGCTATGGCCAATTACGTGTTTAAGGAATAAAAAGGTTCCAAAAATAAACACACACCAAAAATATCAAAAGCAGAATTATTCCCATCCTTCCCTTTAAAAAAAATTTTTAATTTTTACAGAAAAAAATAACTTTACCTTGGTAGCCCCATCCCCAGGAACTGATTTTAATGAGAGCTGGAATAAATAAAGACACTAATTTAGAAACAGAACTGACTCCAAGCTACAAAACAAAATGAAAACACCTTATGGAGAGAACTCCAGCTTACCTCAGCTCTGACGTATGCTTTCCTTATTTTAAATCCCAATTTCTGAGCTAGTTCTTGAGTTAGTTTTATTACATGCTCATCCTGAAAAAAATAAGCATGTATAATTAATGAAGGGTTATATTTACTAACTGTGAAGAAGAATAGGCAAAACCTTTCCTGTCAAGAGACCTGCTTCATTAGCAATTATACCCAACTGAAGCAGGTTGATGGATGCCTGGAAAATTGATCTCTTTAAATGCCATTTCTTATTATGTAAATGGTTATGATATAAACACATAAACTATAAATTCCATACCTGAGGCACTGCTAAGGAGCACTTTGCTACAGCATCATAAGCCTTTCTGTATCTTCCTAAATCACTTAAAGCCTTAGATTTCCGATACAGAGCTTTGCAGTTACTGGCATTTAAACTGAGGACTATATTGCAGTCTTCCAAAACTTTATCATGGAAACCCTGGGGTATAAGACCAAAGAATAAAGTCAGCAATCAAACAATTCATTTCTTGCACTAAGGCCTTCCTGTAATGAAAACAAATTAACACCCCGTCCTATTACCCTCCCTCTAAACTCCAAGTTAGCAGTATTACTTTTATTTTTTTAATTATTTTATGAAAATTTCAAATATACAAAAGTACAAAGAATATCATGAATACCTATGTACCCACCACCCAGGTCAGACAAAGGCTAATATTTGGCCAGAAAGTCCACAGAACTTCAAGAAATAAAGCTTTCCAGACCTAATAGTGGTCCCCAGGTGTCCCTCTCCTATTCTCTCCTCTGCAGTTACCCTTTCCTGGAGTACATTAAGATGTCAAACAGAAACGTAACTCCTAAACAGCTAACTGATAAGGAATATATTACCGAAAACAAAATAAATAATCAGTCAATGTTCTTTTTTTTTGAGACGGAGTTTCGCTCTTGTTACCCAAGCTGGAGTGCAATGGCGCAATCTCGGCTCACCGCAACCTCCGCCTCTCGGGTTCAGGCAATTCTCCTGCCTCAGCCTCCTGAGTAGCTGGGATTACAGGCATGCGCCACCATGCCCAGCTAATTATTTGTATTTTTAGTAGAGACGGGGTTTCACCATGTTGACCAGGATGGTCTCGATCTCTTGACCTCGTGATCCACTCGCCTTGGCCTCCCAAAGTGCTGGGATTACAGGCTTGAGCCACCGCGCCCGGCCAATCAGTCAATGTTCTTTAACAAAAAGCTAGGTGGCAACATGGATATTTTGCTTAAATTCATGGTCAAATTTTACTGAGTGTCCAAAGTGAAAATTAAAAGCATTCCAGGAAGGACATGGTGGCTCATGGCTGTAGTTCCAGTGCTTTGAGAGGCCAAGGTGGGTAGATTACCTGAGGTTAGGAGTTCAAAACCAGCCTGGACAACATGGTGAAACCAAAAATACAAAAATTAGCCAGGTGTGGTGGTGGGCACCTACAATCTCAGCTACTTGGAAGGCTAAAGCAGGAAAATCACTCTAACCTGGGACGCAGAGGATGCAGTGAACCAAGACTATGCCACTGTATCCCAGTCTGGGTGACAGAGTGAGACTCCATCTCAAAAATTAAAAAGAAAAACAGAAAAAAAAAACCACTTCAAAAGCTTTTTAAGCTTAAAAATGTGAAACACAAGTGTTAATTCCTTTGAAGACCAATTACTATTTCTCGATAAAAAAAAAAATACTTGTAAGAGGACTAACTGGTTCTTGACTAAGACGTTAACTGTGAACACAGATACCTGATAGATACTGATCTGTGAAGGCCTGAATCTTCCCAGGATGACTTTTTTATAAGCAGACACACCGTCAAAAGCCATACTCAAATGGAAATCATCAAGAACCAGTAACTAAGGACTAAATTATTTCTTAAATCCCTAACCTTTTGTCCAAAGCTAATTTTTAAAGCCTCAGGACACTCTAAAAGCAGGTGATATGGCTTTCTTAAAAACTTAAATTAAGAAATTGGCCGGGCGCGGTGGCTCAAGCCTGTAATCCCAGCACTTTGGGAGGCCGAGGCGGGTGGATCACAAGGTCAAGAGATCGAGACCATCCTGGTCAACATGGTGAAACCCCGTCTCTACTAAAAACACAAAAAATTAGCTGGGCATGGTGGCGCGTGCCCGTAATCCCAGCTACTCAGGAGGCTGAGGCAGGAGAATTGCCTGAACCCAGGAGGCGGAGGTTGCGGTGAGCCGAGATTGCGCCATTGCACTCCAGCCTGGGTAACATGAGTGAAACTCCGTCTCAAAAAAAAAAAAAAAAGAAATTAACTTTATTAATATACTAAGTCATTGAAAAAATTTTTTCACTCTAGAAACATTTTAAAAATTACAACTCACCATATTAGAATAGCAGGCAATACGATTTATATATAGTTTTTCAATTATTTCTTTGGGGATTAAAATTTCTTCAGACTTTGCATAATCAGCTATATTCAAAGCTTCTGTGTACTGGCTTATCGAGTTGTTCCAATCACGTTCCCGATAAACGTCATTTCCTTCATTAAAAAGATTTCTCACAAGAGCATGCAAATATACCTAAAAAAAGAAAGTTATCACTTTAAGCCTTTTATCGAACAAGATATGGTATAAATTTTAATTTTTATACCCAAAACTTGAGAGGAAGCAATCTGATAGAACAGCAGCATTGCTCTAAGAAATTGTGAGATGCAGCCCAAGTCACTGCTATCTCAGCTAGGGATTCTATCTTGCTGGCTTTTTCAAGGGGAAATTCAGTTTCTCATTACTAAGAAAAATGTATCACAAGGTCAGAAGTTCAAGACCAGCCTGGCCAAGATGCTGAAACCCTGTCTCTACAAAAAATACAAAAATTAGCCAGGTGTCGTGGTGTGTGCCTGTATTCCCAGCTACTCAGGAAGCTGAGGCAGGGAATTGCTTGAATCAGGAGATGAAGATTGCAGTGAGCCAAGATCACGCCACTGCACTCCAGCTTGGGCGACAGAGTGAGACTCCATTTCAAAAAAAAGGAAAGAAAAGAAAAATGCAGCAAAAGTAGCTTATAAATATTTGTTCACATCTCCAATTCTGTGCCTACTAGAAAAACCAAGTGGAAGCCCCAAGCCAAAGAGAATGAATAGTTTAAGGCTTCTGAACAGTATTTCCAAATTGCCTTCCAAAAAGGCCATGATAAAAAAATGTTTCTAGTGGTTTACCTTACAGCACCCACACACACTGGGTAGTGTATGCTTACATGTGTACACGTGTGTGTGCACAAACACGTGTGTGAAATATCTACCAATTTCTAGGTGGAAAATGGTATCCTTTTGTGTTTTTTGGGGTTTTTTGTTGTTGTTAATGGTATCCTTTTGTATCTGTGTGTCTTTACCAGTGAAGTTGAGCTTTTCCACATTTTTATGGACCCCTTGTATTTTTTTTTTTTTTTTTTTTTTTTTCAAGTCTGGCTCTGTCACCCAGGTTGGAGTACAATGTCACGATCTTGGCTCAGTGCAACCTCTGCCTCCCAGATTCAAGAGATTCTCCTGCCTCAGCCTCCAGAGTAGCTGGGATTACAGGCACGCACCACCATACCCAGCTAATTTTTTGTATTTTTAGTAGAAACGGGGTTTCACCATGTTAGCCAGGATAGTCTCGATCTCCTGACCCTGTGATCTGCCTGCCTCGGCCTTCCCGAGTGCTGGGATTACAGGCATGAGCCACTGCGCTGGGCCATGTTTCTTTTTCTGTAAACTGCTCAGGTCATTTACTGATTTCTCAGGAGGGGATGTTAAACTTTTTTCTTATCATGTAAGTATACACTTTTCTTTTAGCATGTACAAAAGTTTGTCATTTTCCTTCATGATTTCTAGCATGTTTTAGTTTAGTTCTGTTTTGTTTTTTGAGACAGAGTCTCACTCTGGCACCCAGACTGGAGTGCAGTGGCACGATCTCAGCTTACTGCAACTTCACTTCCTGGGTTCAGGTGATTCTCATACCTCAGCCTCTCCAGTAGCTAAGATTACAGGCACCCACCACCACACTCAGCTAAAATACTTAGCTGTTTCTAGTGGTTTACTTTCAACACCCACATACACTGGGTAGTGTGTGTGTACGTGTGTACATGTGTGTGTGTGTTTGTATTTTTAGTAGAGACAGTGTTTTGCCATGTTTCCCAGGCTGGTCTCAAACTCCTGGCCTCAAGTGATCCACCCTCTTCAGCCTCCAAAAGTGCTGGGATTATAGGTGTGAGCCACCACGCCCAGCCATACTTTAGTATTTTAAAAGCCCTTTTTCATCACAAGATCACATAAATATTCAACTTGTTTTGCCTCATTTTATGAATTCCTGTCTAAGCTGATTAAATTATTTTTTGAATCTGGACAGATCAACTATTAACAATCAATGTGACTCGTGACATGCCACTTAACATCTTTAGACCCCAGTTCCACAAGTGCAAAATGGAACAATTGTTACAGTTTATTTCTGGCTCTAATCCTTTTTTATTCTAAATCTGTTTGTAGAGAGGGAAGGAATAAGAGAGAAGAAAAGGGGAGGAGGAAGAGAGGCAGCCAGAAAGTGACATTTAGAAGCCTCAAAACCCTCAGATGAAAAAAAAAAAAAACACAGGTGAACCAATAGTTAGTAGAGATAAGAGCTTGCAGTCAAAGACCCAGTGAACTGGGCTTTCTCCCTGCTCTTAATTAGCAGATCACTAGTTCTTCCCTCTTGGTATGCAGTCCCGCTTTGCTGCTATCTGAACGTCTCCTAGCAGAAAAAGATGCTGCACACGTTCTTTCTCAATAAATTCTGTCCCACTTACTTTCAATGGCATGAGAGGTAAAAACAATTTTCAAGGGGCTCAAAAGATAAATTAATTCAAAACTACACTAATAGAGGAAAGAAAATACAAGACAACTGTGCAAGTATGCAAAAAAAAAAAAAAAGTCCTATATATAAGGGGTTGGCAAATTTTTTCTGCAAATGCCCAGAGTACATATTTAGGCTCCATGGGCCATATGGTCTCTGTCAAAACTACCATATGTTGCAAAAGCAGCCACAGATAATACATAAACAAATGAGTGTGGCTATGTTCCAATAAAGCTTTATTTGGAAAAAAAAGAAAAAAAAAAAAAAGGACAGCAGGCCAGATTGGGCCCACGAGGCCATCATTTACCAACCCCTGCTACAGATTACGGTTCACAAGCCACTTGCAGAGCTTTCAGGCAGACCTTCCCAGAGTCATTACCGCATATTGCTCCTGTGTTCCTGGATATGACAGGGGCGACCTAAGAAGAAGAAACAAATTAACTGTAATTATCAAGCTCCTTATCAGGACTTGTTCAGCCAGAAGTCATTGTAAATCTGTGGTTCCATTAACTTGCCAGTGATTCAAGGCACATTTCAAAGACTTCCTCTTCCTTTAATACCATTATTCACAGATGACCACAGTTAAGAAAAAAAAAAAAAAAACTAAACTATTACTTGGTATGTTTTAAGTACAACACTTTACTTTCAATCTGCTATTTTTAAAATCTCTAATTCTTCAAATGCCAAAAAAAGGTTAAAAATAGTACAGAACCACTAACAATATTTGATCCGATTTACTGCAGTATAGAGAGAATGTCTCCTTCCTAAGAAGAAACAAAGAGGCCCTTCTGCCCAGACATGTCCATCCAAACCACAGCTGTCTCATCACTGACATGCTTCAAGAAGTCCAGTTAAACACTAAGCTTCTGAACAGGCACGTCTGATCGCAGAAGCCCTCTGTGCCGCCAGATGTTCATTTTCAGTCACTTTGGACTCAGCAGCACTGTTCTTATGAGAACGAACTCAAATTCCTCAGTCTACCATTTTAGGGGGACTAACAATCGTAGCCCTAAAAGCCAGCAACAGTTAAGACTTGCCTCCGAATGCAAGAATGTCCAAATGGCCGAGAGGAAAAATATGGCTAGAATATGGAGTTTCTAACCCAAATTAACTGGACCTATTAAACATGACTAAAGAGTTCTTATGCGCCACAAAACATACATCCACATCAAAGAATTACGCTATGGCAAGAACACAAGAACTCTGAAGCTCTTACTGTATGAACTGCAGTCCTTCCTTAATGTTCTGCTGCCTTTTTCTTCTCTCCTCGGACACACTGGACATGTTATCCCACACATCCACTTTCTAAATGAGCAACCTGGAAAGAAACAAGGCACAAAAGCACATAAGGTACCAGGGCCCCCGGACTCTCATCAAAACACCCACAAATCCACACCTTGTCACACAATCGGTTGTGGATCCATCCATCTGACTTGACTCCAGGGTCCTAGACAGTAGGGGCCCTACAGGAGTCATCTTCGTGGCTCCCCTGTGGCCCGGCGCACCATAAGCATAGGTTTTTTTACATGCTTTAAGGCTGAACAGCTATACAGATTTCACATACCCATGCTAAGCAGTCTCCAGGAAAAAGTCATGTCTCTCTTTCCTTTCCTCTTCCCTCCTTTGGCTTCAGGTTCTGTTTCTTCCCTGTCTACAGGCATGCATAAGCTGTCCCTAGAACAGTTCCAGCCTTGTTTTGCTTCTGGAAGCTCTCCAGAAATAAAAGAGTTTCACATCCGCTTGCCTCCAAAGGAGTCTGGCTTCCTTGTAAACCAAGTCTGTAAACCTCATACATAATTTGTCACACAAATTTCCAAAATAATTATTGTTGAGACAACAGATAAAATGATGATATAAAGTTACTTCTGTTGGAATTTTCTGGATATTAAAATGTTATCTTCAAAATAACACTTGCAAATGTCAACATGTATCATTTTTTTTTTTTTTTTGAGACAGAGTTTCACTCCTGTTACCCAGGCTGGAGTGCAATGGCGCGATCTCGGCTCACCGCAACCTCCGCCTCCTGGGTTCAGGCAATTCTCCTGCCTCAACCTCCTGAGCAGCTGGGATTACAGGCACGTGCCACCATGCCCAGCTAATGTTTTGTATTTTTAGTAGAGACGGGGTTTCACCATGTTGACCAGGATGGTCTCAATCTCTTGACCTCATGATCCACCCACCTCGGCCTCCCAAAGTGCTGGGATTACAGGCTTGAGCCACCGCGCCCAGCAACATGTATCATTCTTTTGGGCCCCACCTCCACCGATCAACGTTCACTGAGCAGTTCCCCGAGTTCAAGGAGAGCCACAGAGAAGAGATGTGTGATAAAACATCTTCTCCCAGTGGCCCAAACTAGAGTTTCTCAGGGTTGGCATTCTGAGCTAGCTAATTCCTTGTCTTGCGATTGCAGGATGTTTCAGTATTTCTGCCTCTGCCCAATATGCCTGTAGCCCCTTATCCCAACCCCAATCACAGTCAAAAATGTCTCCAGATATGGCTACATGTCACAGTGGGGAAAGCACAATCAGCCCCAGCTGAGAACAACTGAGACCTAAAGTCAAGACAACATCTTATCACATAAACCATGTATTTGGACCTAGGTGACAGGAAGGGAAACTCCACTCATGTTTCAAGTACATTGCCGAAATTTTTTAGTTTCATTATTGCTTGCCATTTGCAGTTTTATTTTTAAATCTAATTTTTTCAAAGTATAAGCGTGAGGCAGCAGCTAGAACGTCCCAAATGCCGATAACTGGTGGTAATCCCTTTCTTCTTTTAAACACCGTCAGTTCTCAATATTTTTGTGCTCCAAAGTTGGTACTTTACTGAAGTGTTTACATGGGAAAGGATATGATGTAGCGGACCTGATTTAAAATACTCCAGCAACAAAAAAAAAGGGGAGGGTGGTGTGAGGTGGGGAGGAAAGAGGAGACCACTGAAAACCGGAGGAGGGGTCAGAAGTACAGGGGAATCTTCAATACTATTCTCTGTACTTTGTATATGTTTGAAATATACAAAATAATAAGTTTAAGAAGCCCACCACTGCACTCTAGCCTGGGTGATAGACTGAGACCCTGTCTCAAAAACAGTAATTTTTAAAAAAAATTAACCCAATGTCTAACAAAAAGGAAATGCCTGAATTCTAGGAAAAAAAAAAAAAAAAAAGATGAGGCACAGAAGTGTCCATGATAGGAGACTGCTTTGTTTTGTTTTGTTTTGAAGTGGCAGGCAGGTATATATATTCACATACGCTCAAATAGACATAAAATAGCTCCAGATGGAATCATGGGAGACTGCAGCAGTAACAGAAGACTGAGGGCTGGAACGGGGTAGGACAATGCTTTTCAATCTACACGTTCGAAACTTCTGTTTTATTTGGAGCCACATATATGAATTACCTCTGTACAAAAATTAAACAAATTTTTAAAGTTTATGTATCCTCTGAGCCTTCTCTTGGAAAGATAACTAAACAGGGCAGTTTACTTGGTTCAAACTTTAGAGCTCAGAGGAACCCAGAGTGGCATTCAGGGAGCCAGAGCAGTCAGGCCAGAGGGAGGGAACAAAATCAAAAAACGCCTGAAGCCAGGACGATGGCCACAGTATTCAGTGAATGATGGACCTTTCTCTCAGCCTCTGTCTAGCCAAGATAGGGAATAGGTTGAGGTTGACTCAAAAAGTTCATCTGCTAGCTAAAAATGGACGCCTGGGTAATGATAATCCACCAAGTTTATAGCCTTAGAGGTATTTCCCCAGAAAGTGTCAGAGAATCTTGAACCCTTAATCTGGCACATAAAAGGTGTGTGGCAAAGAGCTGACACCACAAGTAAGTAATTAAAAGGAAATGGATGTAGACGTTTTTAATGCACAAAATACGCCCTTTTATATGTTTAAAGATCTAGGATCATATCAGGCAATATTTAAAAATAATATGACAGAGTATTTCATGTTCAGCAGTTTTTAAAGTTTCCCCCAAAACTTTTATTTTAGAAGTTCTCAAACGCACAGTAAAGTTAAAAAAAAAATTTACAGTGAATATCATAGGCCCAAACCTACAAATTAATATTTTGTGAGATCACTTCTGCCCATCTTTATCTACCTGCTCATGCTTCTGTTCAACCATCAGACCACCTTACTGTTTTAATAAATTTCAAAGTGAGCTGCAGACAGCTAAACATCTCAGCACACACATCATTAGATATCAATATTTGTTTACAGTTTTGTTTTTTAAGGTAAAATGCACAAATCTTAATGTGAGTTTTGACAAACTCACGTGACCCAGAGCCCTATCAGGATATAGACCAGCACTTTGGAAGGCCAAGGCAGGAGGATCACTTGAGCCCAGGACTTAGACCAGCCTAAGCAAGATGGTGAGACCCCATCTCTACAGAAATAAAATAATCCAGGGTGGTGGTATGTGCCTGTGGTCCTAGCTACTCAAGAGGCTAAGGCAAGAGGATCGATTAAGCCCAGAAGGTGGAGGCTTTGGTGAGGTGCTGATCACGCCACTACACTCTAAACTAGGCAACAGAACGAGATCCCGTCTCTTAAAAAAGAAAAGATACAGACCATTAACTGTCACTCCAGAAAGTTCCCTCATGCCCCTTCACCAAACCACTACTCTAATTTTTTTCCTCACCATCGATTAGTTTTACCTGTGAAATAACTTCCGACACACACACACACACACACACACACACACACACCCCACTTTGTGTTTTAGGGGTTTTTTTTTTAGATAAGGTCTTACTCTGTCATCCAGGCTGGAGTAGAGTGGTGCCATAACAGCTCATTGCAACACTGAACTTCTATTCTCAAGCCATCCTTCCCAATCAGCTTCCTGAGTAGCTGGGACTACAGGTGTGCCAACATGCCCAGCATTTTTTTTTTTTTTTGAGATGGAGTCTTGCTCTGTCACCCAGGCTGGAGTGCAGTGGCACGATCTCGGCTCACTGCAGCCTCCACCTCCCTGGTTCAAGCAATTCTGCTGCTTCAGTCTCCCAAGTAGCTGGAATTAACAGGTGCATGCCACCACACTTGGCTATTTTTTTTTTGTATTTTTAGTAGAGACGGGGTTCTACCATGTTGGCCAGACTGGTCTCAAACTCCTGACCTCAGGCAATCCTCCCACCTTGGCCTCCCAAAATGCTGGGATTATAGGTGTGAGCCACCACGCCCAGCCCAGCTAATTGTTTTAATCCCTGCAGGATTAAAAGCACTGGCATTATAGGTGTGAGCACACGGATTACAGGTATAAGCCCCCTTGTCCAGCCCCGTATTCCTTTTTTTAAATAAAGAAAAAGATGTTTAAAAATATACCATCTTATTTTTGGATCCTGTTAAAATCTGGCCTCAATTTTAAAGTAAGAAAGAATTTTACAAAGTAAACCCAGCAGTCTCTTCTCTTACTCAACCTCAGCAGCACCCCTCCTAGGAGCCCCTCCCTTCAACTTCCACCTCACAGCCCTGGCTAGGTGTGTCCCCACCTCACAGGCCACTCTGGACTCCTGCAGACTGAGGCTCCATCTCCACAGACTTCCCACCTTGAGAGCCCTGAAGACTCACTCTTGAGATCTCCCCCAGCCATACTCTCCCCTAGAGGTCCTCCCGCCGTGCCCAGATGTCAAATGCCCTCATCTAGGACCCCATGACAACTCTCCCATCCATCCCCAGGCTGACCCTCGGCCTGTTTGACATTTCCACTTGAATGTCTCACAGACATCCCAAACTGTTTATTTTAATATGACAGTGAAAAGGAATGTCTCCTTCCCACCCTATCGCTCAGCTGCCCATTTGCCCTCCCTGAGGGCCACCAACTATTGTTATCAGTCTCTGAGAAGTCTGACAAAGACATTCTATGGAACAAGTCTGTATCTTGATTGTGAGAATGGTTACATGAATTTATGCATGGGATAAAACTACATAGAACTACACACACACACACACACACACACACACACACACACACACACGTGGGTGCCGGTTAAAACCCATTGAGGCCCATAGTTTGGTTAACAGTACTATACTAATGTCAATTTCCTGGTTGTGACAGTGTACTGCAGTTATATGTCACCACTGAAGGAAGCGGGGGTGAGGGGTGAAGGGTTCATGGGACTCTATGCACTACTTTTGCAACTTCCTGTGAGTCTATGATTACTTCCAAATAAAAAGTTAAAAGTATTCTGTGCATGTGTTCTTTTTTATTCAAACTGGAGCTACCTGCAAGTTCTGCACCTCCTGTCTTCATGTAGTATGCAATCAGTGTGTTCTTTGTGAGTACACAGTGCGTTCTATGATACGGCTGTACCATAATTTCACCAGGCCTCTGGTAATGCACCTTTTGGTTATCTCCATTCTTTAAAGGTCACCATGTACACAGGGCATTTCATATACATCTAAGCATCCCTTTAAAGAATTTTTATAAGATAGGCCAGCCATGGTGGTTCACGCCTGTAATCCCAGAACTTTGGGAGGCCGAGGAGGGCAGATCGATCACGGTGAAGCCCCATCTCTACTAAAAATACAACAGTTAGCCAAGTGTGGTGGCACATGCCTGTTATCCCAGCTACTCAAGAGGCTGAGGCAGGAGAATCACTTGAACCGGGAGGCAGGGCTGGCAGTGAGCAGAGATCGCACCACTGCACTCTACCTGGGCAACAGAGCGAGACTCCGTTTCAAAAAAAAAAAAAAAAATTCTATGGATAAAGGGCATACGTATTTGTTTATTTTGCCAGCTATTGCCACGATATACCAAACGATACTCCCACCAACAATGCACAGGATTCCCGGTTCACTGCTTCACCCAGGCCATTATCAAATGTGTGAATCCTTGTTAACCAGGGAGGTAAGAAACAGTGTGGCAACGTGTGAGGCTGTGTTTGTTTTAGTGTATCATTAGCAAGGCTGAGCATCCAGATTTAAGAATCATCTAGACTTCTTTGTCCGTACTTGTTTGCTCATATCCTCTGTTCAGTTTTCTTCCAGGCTGAGATTTACTTACCTATGGAAGCTTTTTATATGTTGAGGAAAACAGTCCTTTCTGATGTTAGTGGCATTTTTTCCAATTTGATGTCAATTTTCTGACTGGTTATTTTTGACAGCAACGGTTTTTTTTTAAGCGGCTGAATTTATCAGTATTTTATTTTATGGCTTCTGGATTTTGACATACTCAGAAACATTTTCACTACTCTGATACTGCAAAATACTCACTCCTCCTATATTTTCTTCTGGTATGTGTTTCATCGTGAAATATTTTTTAAATCTACCCCACCATTTTACTACAAAGAGTGATGCAGGGGCTGAGCGCAGTGGCTCACACCTGTAATCCCAGCACTTTGGGAGGCCAAGGCAGGCGGATTACCTGAGGTCAGGAATTCAAGAGCAGCCTAAGCAACACGATAAAACCCGTCTCTACTAAAAATACAAAAATTAGTTGGCCATGGTGGCACACACCTGTAATCCCAGCTATTCGGGAGGCTGAGGCATGAGAATCACTTGAACCCAAGAGGCGGAGGTTGCAGTGAGCCAAGATCATGCCATTGTACTCTAGCTGGGTAACACAGCAACATTTTGTCTCAAAAATAAATAGATAAATAAAATTTTTTAAAATAAAAACACAAACCAGCCCAGAGTGGTGGCACCTGCTTGTATGTAGTCTCAGCTACTCAGAGGCTAAAGGAAGAAGATTGCTTGAGCCCAGGTATTCAAGGCTTAGCAGCCTATAATCACACCATTGCACCTCTAGCCTGGGCTACAGAGCAAGACTCTGTCTCTAAAATAAGTTTTTGTTTTTTTGAGATGGAGTCTTACACTGTCACCTGGGCTGGAGTGCAGTGGCACGATCTTGGCTCACTTCAACCTCCGCCTCCTGGGTTCAAGTGATTCTCCTGCCTCAGCCTCCCAAGTAGCTGGAATTATAAGCAACCGCCACCACACCCAGCTAATTTTTTTGTATTTTTGGTAGAGACATGGTTTTCACTATGTTGGCCAGGCTGGTCTCAAACTCCTGCCCCTGTGATCTGCCCTCCTCAATCTCTCAAAGTGCTAGGATTACAGGCCTGAGCCACAGCACCAGGCCTAAAATAATTTTTAAAATACACACACACACACACACACACACACACACCAGTTCTTGCACTCCTGCTTAAGACCCTTCAGCGGCTGCTCAGGATGCTGGAATGAAGCCTTGCCTCTGCACGGTGACCTAGCAGATCCCCCTCCCCAAGCTGTGCAGCCCCTCCCTCCCCCAGCTGCACACAGGAGACTCCGGTCACACTGACCTTTTTTTTTTTTTTGAGACGGAGTTTCACTCATGTTACCCAGGCTGGAGTGCAATGGCGCGATCTCGGCTCACTGCAACCTCCGCCTCCTGGGTTCAGGCAATTCTCCTACCTCAGCCTCCTGAGTAGCTGGGATTACAGGCACGCACCACCATGCCCAGCTGATTTTTTGTATTTTTAGTAGAGATGGGGTTTCACCATGTTGACCAGGATGGTCTCGATCTCTTGACCTCATGATCCACCTGCCTCGGCCTCCCAAAGTGCTGGGATTACAGACGTGAGCCACCGCGCCCAGCCACACTGACCTTTTATGAGCTCCTAGAACAAGTCAGGCATTCCATGCTTCTAAGCCACTGTATTTGTTGTTCCCTCTGCCCAAAATACACTTCCCGGCTCTCCACAGAGCTGGCTCCTTTTCATTCAGCAGTCGGCTTAAATAACACTGTTAGGGACCTTCCCTTGCCACCCTAAATTGCCGCCACACCCCGTCTCATCCTGCTTATTCACTTCAGCAGGTACCTGGTACTTCTTAGCCTTCATTGTGAGAACAACATCTGGGTCCAGGTCAATAAATACTTGAATGAAAGAATGAAGTAAGCAGCCCAGTGTAAAGAGTATCTCATACAAAGTTCAGAGGCCGAGGAGTTAGAAGCCGGTAAAACTGTTCACAAGAAGCAAGCATGAAGAAGGAGGGTGCCCAATAGAAAATGGCTCCATGCAAAGAGAGCCAGCTCTGGTGAGACTTGGCCTCCAACCCTTTAGGGGAACAAGGTGGGAAGTGAATTAAAATAGTGGGAATTGGCTGGAGACAGCAATGGAAAAAAACCTAAAACCATAAGCAACTCCTCAAGGTACACAATGACAAGTTTCATTGATCACCTCTTCTCCTAAATAAAAAAAGAATTCCAAGGAAGAAGGCACTTGGTGTTTTTGTTTAGTCTTTGAGATAGAGTCTCGCTCTGTGGCCCAGGCTGGAGTGCAGTGGCATAACAATATAGCTCAACGCAGCCTCGACCTCCAGAGCTCAATCCTCCCACCTCAGCCCCCCAAGTAGCTGGGACTACAAGCACATGCCATTACACCTGGCTAATCTTCGTACTTTTTGTAGAGACAGGGTCTCACTATATTGCCCAGGCTGGTCTCAAACTTCTGGGCTCAAGCAATCTGCCCACCTTAGCCTCCCAAAGCATTGAGATTACAGGTGTGACCCATGCCTGGCCCAAGGGAAGACACTTTGAACAGTTCATTTTAAAGCAAGAAACTCAATTAAATAGGAATTTCGTTAAACTAACCGAACTCTTGCAAACTGGAATATCATCTTTCTGGGATCAGTTGATTTAAAATTTGTTACTAATCTTGAAGGTAGGTAAGATCAAAGGGCATCCTGGATCTTCAGAATCCTTTAGTATTTACTGAGTGCCTGGTAGGTTAAACTCATTATCCCAAAGTCTAGTTACAATGTTGGTACTAGACAAACACATCCACATCCATGAGCTTTTGACCTTACATGATAACTTTAGAAACTAGCTCTCATTAACAGAAGACATCAAGGTAAGGAAAATGTGACTGCAACATACTGAGACAGAAATAGTAGCTGACATGCAGTGCTCTTACTGGGTGTCAGGCACTGCTCTACATGCTTTTTATGTATTAAGTCATTTAATCCCCATGCTAACCTTAAGTGACAGGTACTATAAAGAAACTGAAATGCAGATAAGTGACGCAACTGGCCCAGGATTACAGCTAGGAAGTAGCAGAGCTCTATTTCAAAGCCAGACAGCCTGGATCCAAGCCAGAGAGCCTATCCACCTGGCTTTCCTGCACCTTATGTGCCAATGATGTCTGGAGGGGAGTGAGCACCTGTCTAGGGTGGCCCTGGGCTGGGATCTGAAAGACAAATATGGCTCTGATGAACAGGGCACTTTAAAGCCATTCAGAAGAAATGAAAGAAACACAGGCATGTGTGTGCACACATGTACACAAAAAAATATGCTCAACAGACGTCCTGCAACTCAGACAAAGCAGAGGGGTTTCACAGGAATGCAGTGGGCCAGGAGTCAGGGCACCACTCCAGGGAAAATCTTCCAAGGGAATATGCTCCACTCAGAACATAATATGTTTAAATACAAATAATATTAAACAGACTTACAAGATGTGCTAACACAGGACCAAAGTGTCCCAGTGAATGCAGTACAGAGGTTGCCAGGCCCAGCATTTGTACTTATGCCTACATTTCAATTGAAAAATTACAGGCTGGGGGTGGGCAGTTGGGGGGGATGACATGGGGTGAAATGCCAGATATAGGTGAGGGGGAGGAAGGCAGCAAATCACACTGCCACGTGTATACCTATGTAACAATCTTGCATGTTCTTCACATGTACCCCAAAACCTAAAATGCAAAAAAAAAAAAGAAAGAAAGAAAGAAAAATTATAGGCTGGGTACAGTGGGTCATGCCTATAATCCCAACACTTTGGGAGCCTGAGGTGGGAGGATCGCTTGAGCTCAGGAGTTTGAGACCAGCCTGGGCAACACAGGGAGACCCCATCTCTACAAAAAGTAAAAAAAAAAAAAAAAAAGTAACTGTGCACCTGTAGTCCCAGCTACTCAGGAGACTGAGGCAGAAGGACTGCCTGAGCCCAGGAGTTTGAAGTTGCAGTGAACTGTGACTATGCTACTATACTCCAGCCTGGGTGACAGAGCAAGGTCCTGTCTTTAAAAAAAAAAGATGGGGAGAGAGGGAAGGGAAAATGACAATTTCGAGTTTATATTCAATTCTATGCCCCCACTGAAGTCTCTCGTGTAATATTAATAGCTTTAAAACAACAACTACAAAGTATCATTATCATCATCCTTGTTTGGCAACAGTGTATTAACTGGCTCTTGCAACACTTACAAAAACACTTGGGGCACAATGCAAGCCTTTTCTTTCTGGCTGCAAACCCAGGTGGTAAACCATTAAAGATTGTTGAAGCTCCCACCAGATACTTTATGAAACAGTTTCTCCCTTTTACCAAAAAGGAAAACTTCATGAGAGTGGGTATGTCAAACAATAGCAGGATGGTAATGTTACATTTTGGCTGGAGTTCTTCCCTCCACAGAACTATTCACTTTGAAACTGCTGTCAGATTTCAGATTCTGTAAGATACAAAGTCTGTGAAGGGCCTCCCTCCTCTGTTAAAAGCCTCCCTTGGCACCCAACCCCTGCTAGGTTGTTTGCAGAACATCTCATCTTATCTATGACAATGCAACAGGAATATTTCGTGCAAAATCTTCACGATAAATGATTTGCCTAGGAACACTCATACCACCACGATGTGCCCAAGACCGCCAGCTGATGAAGTCTTCCCAAGTGTGTGCGGACACCTAACCCCAACACACTCTCACCTTCTTACCAAATGTTCCAGATTAATGTTCTACTCCAAATTCAATCCTTTTCATAAAATACAAAGCTTTCTGCTATTTGTGAAAAAGTAATCTCGTTGCTTACATAATGAAAATCACCTCATTTAAAATGCCTTTTGTGTATATGTAAATTAAAATGTTATCGCTAGCAGTAATTTTTAAACTTCTAGGTTAATACGCTAATACTTCTCCTTAAAAATCATCTAAAATTTCTTCTTGAGTTCCCAACATCTCATGCTTTAAATAATTTTCATCAGAAATCTGGAGGAAAAATATTTTCACTTAAAAAAAAAAAAGTAACAAAAATACTTCAAGACATTACCCAGAAGACAAAAGTCTGCTCTTGCTGTACCGTCTCTAGAAAGCCCTTCCTAGGGTATCTGTGGCAACAGGATACAGACATCTTTTGTTTCTTTCTTCCTTTACTGAAATGCTTAAAACTTTCCAACAGTCACTCTCACCCTCCCTAGGGTTCAGAGTTTCTATAATTGATTCTCTTCCACTTATAATGACAATTTAACCCACCCCAACTGGCAGTTTTTAAAATCAGTCAAAATTAAGAATTGTAGAACAATGTGGCTGACAAAACCACCACTGTTATTTGCAGAAACTGACAGAATCTAGGGAATGGGAAGAGGATATCAGTCTGTGTAAAACCCCCACCCCAAAGTCATAGTAATATTGTCCACTTCATTTGGATGGCAGAAAATCAATGGGCTCTTTGCAGAACACACACACACACACAAATATTGATAATATTCAGCCTCAATAACTCATGATCTCATTGTGAGCCAAACCTCATACAACTATTTGTAGCCGCCAGCATACAGCAGATAGGGAACATTTTTCAACAGGGAAAATTCTGTGCATTAACTTGAATTATTCCGCAAATTAGGACGAGACCCCATTGTGCTTCAGTTCAATAGTTTGGCTCAGGATGAGAAGAGGCAGTGGATGCTTTGAGAGCCTTAAGGGAAGGAGGCCACATACCATTACAGAAGCAGGAAAGATAAGCAGGTCCAACATGGCTCTCAGACCCCACCCCACTCAGATGCCCCAGCTGAGTGCTGCCCAGCTGAAATATTATACAAATATGAGCCATACGTGTCATTTAACTTATTTATTTAGAGAGGGGGTCTTATTCTGTCGCCCGGGGGATAGTGCAGTGGTACAATCTCTGCTCACTGCAACCTCTGCCCCGTCCCCCCCTCCCCCCCCATTCAAGCAATTCTCCTGCCTCAGCCTCTCCAGTAGCTGGAATTACAGGCATGCGCCACCACACCCGGCTAACTTTTGCATTTTTACTAGAGACAGGGTTTCACCATGTTGGCCAGGCTGGTCTGGAACTCCTGACCTCAGGTGATCCGGCTGCCTCGGCCTCCCAAAGTGCTGGGATTATGGGCGTGAGCCACCCTACCCGGCCCATACATGTCATTTTAAATTTCCAAATAGCCACACTTAAAAAAAAAAAAAAAGGAAAAATAAAAGCAGTGAGATTAACTGTTGTTTTTTTCTTTGTTTTGAGACAGCCAGTCTATCACCCAGACTGGAGCACAATGGCACATCTCCGCTCCCTGAAGCCTAAATCTCCTGGACTCCAGGGATTCTCCCACCTCAGCCTCCCGAGTAGCGAGTAGCAGATTCTCCCACCTTACCCTCCCGAGTAGCTAACTACAGGCATGCACCACCAGGCCAGGTTAATTTTTTTTATTTTTTGTAGAGACAGGGGTCTCACCATGTTGCCCAGGCTGGTCTTGAACTTCTGCACTCAAGCAAACCTCCTGCCTCAGCCTCCCAAACTTTTGGGATGACAGGCATGAGCCACTGCACCCTGCCGAGATTAATTTTAATGACAGATTATTTTCGTTAATCCAATTTGCCCCAAACATGGCCATCTCAACAAGCATTTGAGTATAAAAGATTACCAAGGACATCTTTTATGTTCTTTCTCATTCTAAGTATTTAAAATCAGATGTACGTTTCACAGCTGGGACCACAACTCAAACTCCACCCATTTCATGGGCTCCATCGTCCCAAACGGCCGGGGGTCAGTGGCCACCGTCCTGGCCACGGCAGGTTCTTGGTGGTTCAGTACCGAACTTGGGCACCTCCTTTTCATCCCTAGACAGGTGGGGACGGGAAAATACCCAACTCCTGGCAAATCCACCGAGTCCCAACGCAGGCGCGACCTCTGAGACTCCCGCCGGGCCGCAGGCGGCCCCACCCCTGCGCTGCCCAGGCCTCACCGGAAGCCCGGCTAATGGGAACTGACAGGTCTGGGTCCTCCCAGGCGGCGCCCCCTCCTCCACGGACCCCGAGGCCTCGCCCCGCCCGGCCCAGAGCTGCGCCCCGCGCGAAAAAATAAAAAAAGAAAAAGAAAGGGGGGTGGAAAAAAAGGGATGAGCTCAAAATTAATGAGCCAAGCCCTCCGCCGGCACCCTCTCCGCCCCCAAACCCAAGACGATGAATCGGGGTCCCCGCGATCACCAGGGCAGGGAGAAATAACAACAACAAAAATTTTTTTAGTGAAATAACGAAAAAGGAGACATTTTGCCGAGGGATGGCAGGAAGAAGTGGGTCACGTTATTCTTGGTGGGGGAAGGGGAAGGCGCGCCCACCCGCCCCTCCACGCGCGCCGGCCGGGGCCCCGCTCCCATGAGGGTCCTCTCGGGTCCGCGATCCCCCGATCGCCGCCCCTCCCCCGCCCCGCCGTCCGTTAACGGCCGCGCGCGAGCACGAGGCGGCGGCGGCGCGCGCGCGCGCGCGGACAGGAGCGCGGGGGCGCGCGCTTGCTTCATCCCCGGCGGCGCCCACCTAACCCTACCTGTAGGGACGACGCGCCGGCCGGCGGCGGAAGGCAGGCGGAGGCGGGTGGCGGCGGCGGGTGGCGGCGGGCGGGCGGCGGCGGCGGCTGTGGGGCCTGGCTGCTCGCTCGCAGCTCTCCCTCGGTTAGCGGCGGCGGCGGCTCGGCTGTGCTGGCGGCGGCGCCCTCTGGCGGCAGGAGGCCGCGCTCGCCGCCCGGGAGACGCCGCCATTGGCTACACCGGAGCTACTGGCTGGGGGCGGTGGCGCCACGTCGGGCCGGGGGCGGGGACCTGGGCGCGCCGTTCAATCCGGAGCCCCGGCGTCGACGCGCGGCCCACCGGGTGAGCCAATGGGAAGACCACGTTGCGCACTGGACGCGCTGGGACTCAAGACGGATTAACCAGTGCCGGGGTTTTCTGGGGCTTCAGCCGGCCGCGGCCTGAGCAGAAGCGCGGGGAGGTGGAGCAGCGTCCAGCGCGGGGAGGTGGAGCAGCGTCCAGCGCGGAGAGGAGCTGCAGTCGGCATCGGGAAGCTCACCCTGGAGCCTGGTGGGCTTGGCGAGACCTTATCCGGGGCGCCCTGCTTGCGAAGAGTAACTGCATCCTCAGAACAACCGTGATTGTTCCCATTCCTGCGGGTGAGGAACGGAGGCGCGGAGCCCAGCGGCAGCCGGGCATCCGGAGACAGCCTGGTTCCCGTTCCATCTGCTGGCTCTTGCAGCACCTGGATCCCTGTCTCTTTTCAGGCCCCAGCCCAAACGCCGCCTCGTCCACCTGCGTTTTACGGCCGGGTGCCCAGCTGCGGGCACGGCGTCTTGTAAAATGCCCAGCTCAGCAGTAGGCGCGTTAGGGTGCCTGCGCCATAGGATGGAGGGCAAGATCTGGGCCGACAAGCGCCCAAAGAAGACTGTTTTGGACCGTGAAGACCAAAGAAATTCAAGCAGGAAGATGTGGCAGGAAAGCCCCTTAGGAGGTGACAGCCGTGCAGCCATGCGGGAAAGGGTCCCCAGGCACTAAACAGTGCAAAGGCCCCGAGGCTGGACCTTGGTGTCTGGATAACAGGGAAGGCCTTCTTGGCTGATGTGTGCCAGAGGGTAGAAAGATCTGTGAGTCAGAGGGGGCCGTGTGGAATTTGGAATTTGGTGTGGATGGGGGTCATTCATTGAGTCTGAATCGGGAGTTCCAAGGTCTGATTTATATTTTAGAAAGTTCTCTCCAGCTACTGTACAGAGAATAGGCTGTAAGAGGGACAAGAGAAGCGTGGACACTAGCTAAAGTCGCTCTTCCAGGGGTCCGGGTCATGTAGATTTACAAACCAGAGTATTAGCTCAGGCTACCATGACAAAATACCCCAGACCAGGCAGCTTAGACAACAGGAATTTATTTTCTCTCTGTTTTTTGTTTCTTTTGAGATGGAGTTTTGCACTTGTTGCCCAGACTGGAGTGCAATGGCGCCATCTCGGCTCACTGCAACCTCCGCCTCCTGGGTTCAAGGATTCTCCTGCCTCAGCCTCCCGAGTAGCTGGGAGTACAGGCATGCACCACCACGCCCACCTAATTCTGTATCTTTAGTAGAAACGGGGTTTCTCCATGTTAGTCAAGCCAGTCTCGGACTCCTGAGCCACCGCGCCCAAGCTTTCTCACCGTTTTAGAGGCTGGAAGTCTAAAATCCAGGTACTGACAGGGCTGGTTTCTGGTGAGGCCTCTTTTCCTGACATGCAAACAGCCGTCTTTTCACTGTGTCTTCACACGGCCTTTTCTCTGTGAGCAGGAATCCCTGGTTTGTCTTCCTTTCTTTTAAAAGGACAACGGTTTCATCAGATTAGAGCCCCACCCTGTGACTTCCAGTTAAGTCACTGGAAGTCACAGGGTGGGGCCCTAATCTCAAAAAACTGTTGTCCTTTTAAGGACAATGACTGTCTAAAAGGCCCTATTCAAATAGTCATCTTAGGGTTAGGGGTTCAACTTACTTACTGTGTGGTGCGGGTGTGGGGATTGGGAAGTGTTTCAGTCCATAACACCAGGTAACTGCTGCAACAGAAATATTGAAAGAGAACTGATGGGCTTTGGTCTTAGGGAAGCTCCTCTAAGAAAAGGGTGGATTAGGCCGGGCATGGTAGCTCAGGCCTGTAATCCCAGCGCTTTGGAAGGCTGAGGCGAATAGATCATGAGGTCAGGAGTTTGTGGCCAACATGGTAAAACTATGTTTCTATTAAATTATCCAGGTGTGGTGGGCACCTGTAATCTCAGCTACTGGGGAGGCCGAGGCAGGAGAATTGCTTGAACTTGGGAGGTGGAGGTTGTGGTGAGCCATGATCGCACCACTGGCACTCCAGGCTGGGTGACAGACCAAGACTCCATCTCAAAAACAAGGGGTGGATTCTTCGCATGGCCAGAGAAGAACCCACCTCATCATTCAGGCCTCAGCTCCAACAGCCTCTCACGGAGAGGTCTTCCCTAACAGCCCATCTAAACGTTGCTCAGTAACACATCGCCCTATCTGATCTTACAAGCAGTCATGGTGATCCGAAATGATCTTGTCTAGTCCTGTTGCCAGAAGGCTCAGGAGGTCTCTGGATGCCTTTGAGACCCCAGCTCCAGCCAGTTTCCAGGTTCTTAACACCATGGAGAGAAAGAATTCAAGAATGAGTTAGAGTGAAGAAAACAGCAAGAAGCTTTTTTTTTTTTTTTTTGAGACAGCATCATTTATTTCACTCTGTCACCAGGCTGGCATACAAAGGCAAAATCATGGCTGACTGTAGTCTTGATCTCCCAGGCTCAGGTGATCCCCCCTACCTCAGCCTCCTGAGTAGCTGTAACTGGAACAATTTTTTTTATTTTTTTTTATTTTTTTTAGTGACAGGGTTTTGCCATGTTACCCAGGCTGGTTCCATACTCCTGGGGTCAAGCAGTCCCACCTCAACCTCCCAGAGTGCTGGGATTGCAGATGTAAGACACTGCACTCAGCTGCAAAAGCTTTTATTGCAAAGTGAACATATACATTTAAGAGAGAAGTGCACCAGCCACGGTGGCTCACACCTGAAATCCTAGCACTTTGGGAGGCCAAGGCGGGCCGATCATGAAGTCAAGGGATTGAGACAACCCTGGACAAGATGGTGAAATCCCATCTCCACTAAAAATAGAAAAATTTGCTGGGCAGTGGCATGTGCTGTAGTCCGAGCCACGTGGGAGGCTGAGGCAGGAGAATCACCTGATCCCAGGAAGCAGAGGATGCAGTGAGCCGAGGATCACGCCACTGCACTCCATCCTGGCAACAGAGCAAGACTGTCTCAAAAACTTTAAAAAAAAAAAAAAAAAAAAAAAGAGAGAGAGAAGTGCAGGCATGCCTGTGAGAATGAGTCTCTCACAATGGAGTTTGAGTTTCTAATTTTATGGGTGTTTTTTTTAATCACAAGATGGAATTATCATTAGGCTTTCTGAAAAAGGAGGGGATTTCAGGGACCTCCACGCCAGTTACTACCCCTTTTCTTCCTTATTTGGGTTTGCCTGGCAGAAACATGGATATGCCACCCTGGCTGAGTTTTGGCCATCCTCTCTCCCTTGGGTTTTCTGTTATCCTGTGGTTTGTTTGCCTAGTTCCTGTTTTAGCTGTTGTTTGGCTTTTTCCATCCTCCTTTGACCACCCAGTGCTGTTCCTGTCTCAGGCATTTGGGGTCTTGTTTGTGGTCTGCCTCCACCCCTACAGGAGAGCAGAGACCCTGTTACTTTTTTTTTTTCAAGACGGAGTTTTGCTCTTGTTGCCCAGGCTGAAGTGCAATGGCAGAATCTCTGCTCACTGCAACCTCTGCCTCCTGGGTTCAAGCGATTCTCCTGCCTCAGCCTCCAAAGTAGCTGGGATTACAGGTGTCCACCACCCTGTCCTGCTAATTTTTGTATTTTTAGTAGAGATGGGGTTTCACTGTGTTGGCCAGGCTGATCTCAAACTTCCGACTTCAGGTGATCCGCCTGCCTCGGCCTCCAAAAGTGCCAGGATTACAGGTGTGAGTCACCCTTACTGGCCCAACCCTGCTTCTTTTGTCCTATATTCTCAGCCCCTTGATAGTGCCTAGCACCCCTTAAATACTTCTGGAGTGGACGACTTAAGTGAGCCTAAGGCTAAGATCTGATTAGAAGTGTGAGTAGGAGATACCCTAATGCAATGGTGCAGGAAGAAAAGAAAAAATTCTGGCACGGTGGCTCACACCTGTAATCCCAGCTATTTGGAAGGCTAAGGCAGGAGAATCACTTGAACCTGGGAGATGGAGGTTGCAGTAAGCCAGGATCATGCCAGTGCACTCCAGCCTGAGCGACAAAGGGAGACTCCATCTCAAAAAAAAAAAAAAAAAAGAAAAAGAAAAAAATCTCTTGTGATTGCTTTGGGTCCACCTGGATAATCTAAAATGGTCTCATCTTGAGATTATAGCTTAATCACAGCAGCAAACTCCCTTTTGCCAGGCAAAAGGTTACTGGGGTTAGCATGTGGACATCTTTGGGGAGCCATTCTGCCTACCGCAGACAGCAAAGTAAAGGACGTCTTTGTATGGGGGGCCTGCTTCTTGGGATCGAATCTCCACCCCTTGTTAAGGTAATGACACTACGTATTCCCCGACCCCTGGAAGCACTGGGCACTGTTGTGCTAAGGAAAATAGACTGAGTCATTCCTCAGGCTTCCACTCAAGTGAGATAAATTTTCACTTTCTTCGTTGGATATTATATTGATAGGTACACTCTCTAAGGACCTATCATATGCCCCATGCCTTGTGCAAGGCACCTGAGGCTACAAAATCGGATAAGACAAGATTCCTGCTCTCAACCAGCCTACAGTCAGGTCAAGGGGACAGACTCTGTGCATCAGTGATTCTAGGGGTGGCCAGGGTAGGCAGAGGAATCTATGGAGCCACCTAGGAGTGACCTCTTCATTCTCTCCAGAAGTATTTACAGAGCACTTACTCTGTGCCAGATACTATTCTAGATGCATGGGATGTGTCAGTATACAGAACCAAGATCATTATCCTCATGAAGTTTACATTCCAGGAGAGCAAAACAAACAACAAACAATGTAAGCAAACCATAGAGTATGTTAGGGGATGCTAAAGAAAAAGTGAGGGTGGGCAGAAGCCAGGCACGGCGGCTCCACCTGTCATCCCTGCATTTTGGAAAGCTGAGGCAGAAGGATTGCTTGAGGCCAAGAGTTCAAAACTACTTTGGGCACCAGACAACACCTCTACCAAAAAAAAAAAAAAAAAGGCATGCACCGACTTCTCCTTTTTCCAGCTGGAACCATGGAGGGTATAGAAGAAGAAGGTTCCTGCTGTGCTGGAGACCCTTAAGAAAAAGCGAAGGAATTTCACAGAGCTGAAGATCAAGCGCCTGAGAAAGAAGTTTGCCCAAAAGATGCTTTGAAAGGCAAGGGGGAAGCTTATCTATAAAAAAGTGAAGCATTATCACAAGGAATATAGGCAGATATACAGAACTGAAATTCGAATGGCGAGGATGGCAAGGAAAGCTGGCAACTTCTATGTACCTGCAGAACCCAAACTGGCATTTGTCATCAGGATCAGAGTTATCAACGGTGTGAGCCCAAAGGTCCAAAAGGTGTTGCAGCTTCTTCGCCTTCGTCAGATCTTCAGTGGAACCTTTGTGAAGCTCAACAAGGCTTCAATTAACATGCTGAGGATTGTAGAGCCATATATTGCATGGGGGATACCCAAATCTGAAGTCAGTAAATGAACTAATCTGCAAACGTGGTTATGGCAAAATCAAAAAGAAGCGAATTGCTTTGACAGATAATGCTCTGATTGCTCGATCTCTTGGAAAATATGGCATCATCTGCATGGAGGATCTGACTCATGAGATCTATACTGTTGGAAAATGCTTCAAAGAAGCAAATAACTTCCTGTGGCCCTTTAAATTATCTTCTCCACGGGGCGGGATGAAGAAAAAGACCACCCATTTTGTAGAAGGTGGAGATGCAGGCAACAGGGAGGATCAGATCAACAGGCTTATTAGAAGAGTGAACTAAGGTGTCTCCCATGATTATTTTTCTAAGCTGGTCAGTTAATAAACAGTACCTGCTCAATTGAAAAAAAAAAAAAAGGAGAAGGGGGAAGACATAGAAGCAATCAGTACTTAAAGATCTCATATAGATGCTAGATTGAGAAGTAGACAGGATAGTTATCAATGAATGCTGTGAAGAAAAGACACCATAAAGGAGATGGTGACAGGCTATTCTGGGCATACTGCCTGTGGAGTAGCCCTCCTCTGCAAGGAGCAGGTTTTTGTTTTGTTTGTTGTTTCATTTTTTAAGTAAAATTGTAATTTTGACCAGGCACAGTGGCTCACACCTATAATCCCAGCAGTTTGGGGAGGCCAAGGCGGGCAGATCACCTGAGGTCAGGAGTTCAAGATCAACCTGGCCAACGTAGCAAAACTCTACTAAAAATACAAAAATTAGCTGGGCATGGTGGTGCATGCCTGTAATCCCAGCTACTCGGGAGGCTGAGGCAGGAGAATCACTTGAACCCGGGAGGCGGAGGTTGCAGTGAGTCGAGATTGCACCACTGTACTCCAGCCTCTGTCTCAAAAAATAATTTTTTAATTAATTAAAGGAGATGGTGGGGAAGCCAAGTCATACAAAAGGGGCTGCAGGTTCATTCCTGTAGGGGTCCAGCAGTGACCTAGTGAGTGGAGCCTGCACAGGCGTCACTGGCACTCGGTAGACTGGTGAGCACCCTGCCCGCGCTAGCTAAGGTAACAACTGCTTCCCAGCCCTCTCCGTTGTTGCCCTGTGGTCTACAAATGCAGCTTTGCCAGAAATTCCAGGCATATTTCAAGATTAGCCAGAAATCGGGATTTTATTACAACAAATATCCCTACCTTGAAAAGCTAAGTAGAAAAAAACACTACACAGTACAAATAAGCCATGTCCATAGGCAGCATTGAGCCCATGAGCCACCCACTTGCACCCTCTGTCTTAAAAACTAAAGATATGGATAGGTCTTAGGACAGACCTTCTAGATTCATTAATGGAAGTTATGACCTAGTCACCAGACATTGTAGCGAATGCCATAAAAAATACAAATGGGACAGGCGGGTGCAGCAGGAATAAAAAAAATATAGGTGGGGTGCCTTACACCTGTAATCCCAGCACTCTGAGAGGCCAAGGTGGGCAATCACCTGAGGTCAGGGGATTGAGACCAGCCAGACCAAAACGGAGAAACCTTGTCACTAGTGAAAATACAAAATTAGCTGGGTGTGGTGGCACATGCCTGTACTCCCAGCTCCTCAGGAGGCTGAGGCAAGAGAATCTCTTGACCCCAGGATGCGCAGGTTGCTGTGAACCAAGAACACACCATTGCACTCCAGCCTGGGCAACAAGAGCAAAACTCTCTCAAAAAAAAAAAAAAAGAAAAAAAAGACAGGGCCTCTCTCAGTTGCCCAGGCTCAAGTGCAATGGCGTGATCAATTACAGCTCACTGCAGCCTCAGTCTCCTGGGCTTAAGCAGTGCATCCACCTCAGATTCCTGAGTAGCTGGGACTGCAGGCTCATACCACAGTCTTTTTTAATTAAAAAAAAAAAAAAGAAAAAAAGAAAAAGAAAACAAGGGCTGCTCTTTCCTTTGGTTTTGGTTTTACTTAAGTATATTAGCTTTAGAATTCAGCCTTCCTGCTTGCCTTGAATCCTCCACGCCTCTGCATGTTGTACCTGTTCGCACGTGTATTAGGAGTCAGTATATAGGATTATTTCAAGTTGCCTTAGTTTTCCCTTCCGCTGGTCACCAAATTAAGTGTCTCAGTAAAATAACCCATCTCCTAGCACCCATCGAAAAAACTGGGAATTACTTCTCCTTGGCCTATGCAGTCCCTGGATACAAGCTTCCACAATGGCAGTTCAGCGTTATGTACAAAGTTATCAGATTCTCAGCAGAAGCTGGCATGCACACACAGCAAAAGTGTCCAGTTTTTAAAAATATATTCACTGGGCTGGTTGCGGTGGCTCATACCTGTAATCCCAGCACGTTTGGAGGCCAAGGAAAGCAGATCACTGTGGTCAGGTATTTAAGACCAGCCTGGCCAACATGATGAAACCCCATCTCAACTAAAAATACAATAATTAGCCTGGCGGGTGGTGGATGCCTATAGTCCCAGCTACTCGGAGGCTGAGGCAGGAGAATTACTTTAATCCAGGAGGGGGACGTTCAGTGAGCCGAGATTGTGGCACTGCACTCCAGCCTGGGCAACAGAGCAAGACTCCATCTCAAAAAAAAAAAAAAAAGCATATATATACACACACACACACACACACACACACACACACACACACACACGGGCACACACACGGGCACACACAACTTAAGTTCCCCCCAAAGGAAAAAGGTGTTTTGTATTGTGATAAACATAGTGACTCATTTAAGCTCTCCCAAGTAAGTACAAGGTGAACATTTAAGATGTTATGAGTAGGCAGCACAATTGTGGAAAGAGAGGGCTTTGGAGTCTGAGAAGCCTGCAGGAAAGTCCTCCTTACCCATCTGGGTGGCCCTAGGCAAGTATCTTTCAAAGGCTTGAGTTCATCTTTAAATGTGGCTAATGATCCCTCTGGCACAGTGATGATTAAATAACATATATAAACCGCCTGGCACAGGGACTGTTGAATAAATAGCAGATCCTTTTTTTCCCCCTCACCTAGACTAGAGGTCGTGACACAATCACAGCTCACTGCAACCTCAGCCTCCGGGGGCTCAAGCAGCCTTCCCACCTCAGCCTTCGCAGTAGCGATGACTACAGGCACCCACACCTCCATGCCCCGCTAATTTTTGTATTTTTTGATAGAGACAGGGTTTTGCCATATTGCCCAGGCTGGTCTCGAACTCCTGGGCTTAAGAAATCTGCCCACCTTGGCCTCCTAAAGTTCTGGGATTATAGGTGTGAGCTACCATGCCCAGCCTAGGAGTTATACTTTCCACTATGAATGGAGTAATCTTTCCAGCAGTAATCTTTGGGAAAGGAAGGGGTACTTGCATGCACACACCCCATCCCCAGAGGTTGCGAGGCATGCTCCCCAGACCCCCTGGGAGTGACTGCCTTGGAAGAAGATGTTCCTGAGTGGGAGGATGGAGGGTCACAGATCCCTCAGGTGCACTGAGGTGGAGAAATGGTCAGGAGCCTCTGCCTTAAAAATGAAGCTTAAGAGATACGCCCACCATCTGGGGGCCATTAGCACCACATTACCTACTGAAGTGAACTGACCACAGGACCAACCTCAAATAAGAACAAATAACAAAAATGACCTGTTTGCAAATATTACAGAACTGTACCAGAAAAGAAGTACCTTCCATTTTCCAGCACTCAAAATATGAAAGAAACATTTAGGAAAACATTTAGAAAAGAAACATTTAGTACTCAAAATGTGCTCAATCTTTGCCAAATGGCCTCAGGACACTTTGACAGGCCACATGCATTGAATTTTGTCCGTACTCCTGGAAATCTTAATGTGTAGCCTGCAAAGTTTAATATTACAATTCTGTTGAATAATCACTGTGAGACCGGGCACATTGGCTCTTGCCTGTAATCCCAGCACTTTGGGAGGCTGAGGTGGACAGATCGCCTGCGTTAGGAATTCGAGACCAGCCTGGCCAACATGGTGAAACCCTGTCTCTAAAAATATAAAAGTAGCTGGGCATGGTGGCGCATTTCTGTAATTCCAGCTACTTGAGAGGCTGAGGCAGGAGAATCACTTGAACCTGGGAGGCAGAGGTTTCAGTGAGCCAAGATTGCAACACTACACTTTAGCCTAAGCAACAAGAGCGAAACTCAGTCACAAAAAAAATTTTAAGAAAAATTAGTGATTGTGATGGCCGGGCGCGGTGGCTCAAGCCTGTAATCCCAGCACTTTGGGAGGCCGAGGCAGGTGGATCACGAGGTCAAGAGATCGAGACCATCCTGGTCAACATGGTGAAACCCCGTCTCTACTAAAAAAAAAAATACAAAACATTAGCTGGGCATGGTGGCGCGTGCCTGTAATCCCAGCTACTCAGGAGGCTGAGGCAGGAGAATTGCCTGAACCCAGGAGGCGGAGGTTGCGGTGAGCCGAGATCGCGCCATTGCACTCCAGCCTGGGTAACAAGAGCGAAACTCCATCTCAAAAAAAAAAAAAAAAAGAAAAATTAAACATGCTGTTTGAGGATCCCAAAACATGTGGATTTGGGAAATGTGCTATAGAATAGAAAGAAGCAAAAATACAGATTAAGGGAACCTGATACATTGGGGTGCAGGGTCTGAGACCTTTGTCTTTTTTTTTTTTTTTTCCCAAAGGGAGTCTTGCTCTGTCGCCAGGCTGGAATGCAGTGGCGCGATCTCAGCTCACTGAAACATCTGCCTTCTGGGTTCAAGCGATTCTCCTATGTCAGCCTCCCAAGTAGCTGGGATTACTGGTGTGTGCCACCACGCCCAGCTAATTTTTGTATTTTTAGTTGAGACAGGGTTTCACCATCTTGGCCAGGAAGGTCTCCATCTCTTGACTGTGTGATCCTCCTGCCTCAGCCTCCCAAAGTGTGGCGATTACAGGCGTGAGCCCCTGTGCCCAGCCGACCTTTGTCTTTAAATATGCAAAAATGTCAGGATATGCAAGTGATAACTTAAAACCTTAAAATCAGAAGATGACACCCCACTGACACCGCAGATTAAAAGATACTAATCACCTCTAAGGAAACTACTGTCAAGCTCCTTTAATTCAACTAGCCAACAAAATCATGCTAACTTCTTTTTTTTTTTTTTTAAACATGTCCAAGGACCATAAATTTTACTCAGATTTTTATATCATTTGGCAGGGAGCCAAGGTATATTTGGAAATTCGCAGAAACCATAAACATAAAAAAATATATAAGTCTTCCGTTAAGTAACCACACAAACATTTCCAAGAACACATCCAAAGCCACGTTGCCTCTGGGAAGCTGTTATAAAATGTACTTAGCAGGCTGGGCGTGGTGGCTCACGCCTGTGATCCCAGCACTTTGGGAGGCCTTGGCAGGTGGATCACCTGAGGTCAGGAGTTCGAGGCCAACATGGTGAAACCCCGTCTCTAGTAAAATTATAAAATTAGCCGGATGTGGTAGCACATGTCTGTAATCCCAGCTACTCGTGAGGCCGAGGCAGGAGAATCACTTGAACCTGGGAGGCAGAGGCTGCAGTGAGCCGAGATTGCGCCACTGCACTCCAGCCTGGGTGACAGAATGAGACTCCATCTCAAAAAAAAAAAAAAAAAATGTACTTAGCCAAGACCTACCTCTGCTGTTCTAGATGGATTTGTAGGAAAATTTTAAATCAACAGATTTCTAAGACACATTTGCAAAAAATGAATAAATGTGAATGTTAAATCAAAATCCTGGTAATCTGATAGTGCTATAAATGTGAACTATCACAAAAAATTAATTAGAAGGACGTGCAAACGAAACACCTCAGCCATCTCTGCTTCCTAACATCATTCATCCTTCAAGTGTAACATTTAAGGTTATGTGCCTTTATTACAAAAGGTATTTCTGGCCGGGGGCAGTGGCTCACATCTGTAATCCTAGCAGTTTGGGAGGCTGAGGTCAGGAGTTAGAGACCAGCCTGGCCAACATGGTGAGACCCCATGTCTATTAAAAATACCAAAAAATTAGTTGGGCGTGGTGGCGGGTGCCTGTAATTCCAGCTACTCGGGAGGCTGAGGTAGGAAAATCACTTGAACCCAGGAGGTGGAAGTTGCAGTGAGCTGAGATGGCGCCATTGCACTCCAGCCTGGGTGACAAAAGCGAGACTCCATCTCAAAAAGAAAACAAAAACAAAAGGTATTTCTGTGAGCATGCACCACTATAAGTGCATATGTGCAGAGAACGTGTGTGTGTGTGTGTACGTGCATTCTCTTTTGGAAGAAAAAGATACAACCAAAATGTTCATATATATTTATTTCATATACATTCATTATAAGATGGACTTAGAGCTGGTATTTTTTTTTCCAAAATATATATGACTGGGTTTTCAGTAGTCCTGGGTTCAGGGTAGATTTCTTAGTGCTTCTCAGTTCAAATGTTAGTTTTTTCCACCTCTTCTGCAGAATCAGTGAAGTCTTTTTTCCCAGCTTGGATCAGGGAAAGGATTTAGAATCTGCTAATTTGGCTGGGAATGGTGGCTCATGCCTGTAATCCCAGCACTGTGGGAGGCTGAGGTGGGTGGCTAACAAGGTCAGGAGTTTGAGACCAGCCTGACCAACATGGTGAAACCCCATCTCTACCAAAAATACAAAAATTTGCCAGGTGTGGTGGCGCTCATTTGTAATCCTAGCTACTCAGGAGGCTGATGCAGGTGAATTGCTTGAACCTGGGAGGTGGAGGTTGCAATGAGCTGAGATCTCACCACTGTATCCTAGCTTGGGGAACAGAGTGAGACTCCGTCTCAAAAAATAATAAAATAAAATGTGCTAATTTATCCACAGAACGTATGACGGTGGTTTGGCACCTTTTTTGCTAGGAGAATGTCAAAATCTGGCAATGAAGTTGCTCTAACCAGATTCGAACTAGAATATTATAGGTCAAATCTTACCAGAAGGAGCCCAAGTCTTAGTGATTCAAATACCCTTTGGGGGCCAGATCCCTTTCAAGCACTTCACTGATATTTTTTTTCAAGGAGTTATGAGTGTATATCTCAAGAATTTTTTGGCTGGGCACAGTGGCTCATGCCTGTAATCCAAGTGCTTTGGGAGGCCGAGGCAGGTGGATCATCTGAGGTCAGTAGTTTGAGACCAACCTGGCCAAGACAGTAAAACCCTATCTCTAGTCCAGGCGCGGTGGCTCAAGCCTGTAATCCCAGCACTCTGGGAGGCCAAGGCGGGTGGATCACGAGGTCAAGAGATTGAGACCATCCTGGTCAACATAGTGAAACCCTGTCTCTACTAAAAATACAAAAAATTAGCTGGGCATGGTGGTGCGTGCTTGTAATCCCAGCTACTCAGGAGGCTGAGGCAGGAGAATTGCCTGAACCCAGGAGGCGGAGGTTGCGGTGAGCCAAGATCGCGCCATTGCACTCCAGCCTGGGTAACATGAGTGAAACTCCGTCTCAAAAAAAAAAAAAAAAACCCTATCTCTACTAAAAACACAAAAAAATCAGCTGTGCTTGGTGATGCAAGCCTGTAATCCCAGCTACCAGGGAGGCTGAGGCAGGAGAATCACTTGAACCCGGAAGGCAGAGGTTGCAGTGAGCTGAGATTGTACCACTGCACTCCAGCCTGGGCAACAGAGCAAGACTGCATCTCAAAAAGATGAAGAAAAAGAATTTTTTAGTTATAAGAGATTTTAAGTAGTGAGCCCTAATTAAACAGGGTTAAGGGGAAGAAAAGAAATTTATGAACTCCTAGAACTTAATTGTCCAGGACCGGTGCGGTGGCTCATTCTTGTAATCCCAGCACTTTGGGAGGCAGACAAGGGCAGATCAGGTCAGGAGATCGACACCATCCAGGCCGACATGGTGAAACCCCATCTCTACTAAAAATACAAAAATTAGCTGGGTGAGATGGTGCGCACCTATAGTCTCAGCTATTTGGGAGGCTGAGATAGGAGAATCACTTGAACCTGGGAGGCGGAGGCTGCTGTGAGCCAAGATCATGCCACTGCACTCCAGCCTGGCAACAGAGTGAGACTGCATCTCAACAAACAAGCAAACAAACAAAAAAACTTAATTGTCCAGGTAAGTCTGGTGTCAGTATCATCAGAAACTCAGGCATTCTCTCTCCATCTGTCAGTTCCGCTTTCCATTCTCAGGCTGACCCTCCCCTTGGGACAGTATAACTGCCAGCAGTTCCAGGCTTCGGTGTTATTTTCTCAGTAACTCCCACAAAACCTTGCTCTTACAAACATTTCCATAAATATCTGGACCTGACTCATTGGCCAGAACTGGGTCACACTGTTACCTGTGGAGGGTGTCCAGGTTCTTGACATTTTGAGTAAAGAATTGGATGAAACGCACGAACAAAGCAATGAAAGAAAAACCCAGATTTTTTTAAACGAAAGCACACACCACAGAGTGGGGAGCAGGTTAGAGGAAGTGGCTGAAGATTGCTGGTTACGGAATTTTTTAGGGTTTAAATACCCTTCAGAGGTTTACCGTTGGTTACTTGGGTATGCCCTATGTAAATGAAGAGGATAAAGTGAAGTTACAAAGTTACTTACTTGGTATACACCCTGTGCAAATGAAGAGGATGTTTCCTGCCATAGCAGACATGAACTTACAAAGTTATTTACTTGGGCACAGAAAGTTGGGGTTTTGGCCAGCCGAAGTGGCTCACGCCTGTAATCCTAGTACTTGTGGAGGCCAAGGTGGGTGGATCACGCACGAGGTCAGGACTTCAACCAGCCTGGCCAAACTGGTGAAACCTCATCTCTACTAAAAATACAAAAATTACAGATGCCTGTAATCCCAGCTAATTGGGAGACTGAGGCAGGAGAATTGCTTGAACCTGGGAGGTAGAGGTTGCTGTGAGCCAAGATCGGGCCACTGAACTGCATCTCAGACAAAAAAAAAAAAAAAAAAAAAAAAAAAGAAAGTTAGGGTTTTCCCCTTCTAGGACGTTTTTTTATTTTTATTATGTATGTATTTATTTATTTTTTGAAACAGAGTCTCCCTTTGTTGCCCAGGATGGAGTACAATGGCAGGATCTGGGCTCACTGCAACCTCTGCCTCCCAAGTTCAAGTGATTCTCCTACCTCCGCCTCCCAAGTAGCTGGGACTACAGGTGCCCACCAGCACACCCAGCTAATTTTTATATTCTTACTAGAGATGGGGTTTCACCATGTTGGCCAGGCTGGTCTCGAACTCCTTACCTCAGGTGATCCACCCACCTCGGCCTCCCAGAGTGCTGGGATTACAGGTGTGAGCCTCCATGCTCAACCTAGTTCTAGGAAGTTTTTAGGTTCCCTGCCTCCAGAACTCATTCTCCTGCCTCAACATGACCATCCTGAATCAATCATCGAAGCAAGGCGTGGCAGGTTATACAATTATGTTGTAAACAATTATGTTAAGGCCTGGAACGGTGGCTCACACCTGTAATCCCAATACTTTTGAGGCTGAGATGGGTGGTTCACTTGAGGTTAGGAGTTCGAGATCAGCCTAATCAACACAACAAAACCCTGTCTCTACTAAAAGTACAAAAATTAGCCAGATGTGGTGATAGGTACCTGTAATGCCAGCTACTCGGGAGGCTGAGACAGGAGAATCCCTTGAACCTGGGGAGGTGGAGGCTGCAGTGAGCCGAGATCACGCCACTGCACTCCAGCCTGGGGAACAGAATGAAACGGTGTCTCAAAAGGAAAAAAAAAAAATCACCAACAACAAAAATTTTATTATACAGTGATGACTTGAACCTAAATTACATACTAACCCCCAGAGCTAGGGAAAATGTGAATAGTGATAAAAAAATATGGAAGGATAGCACCTCAAAATAAAGGTTCTGGTACCTGAAGAAGGTTCTGACTGAACAGAACAGATTTCCAAAGCAGTGATTCTAGTAAGAGAAAATAACAAACCAACATAGAGCCTCTCCTCTTCCAATTCTCTACTTACCTAAGCAATCTCCTTCCCATTTCTGGTTTCAACTGTCATCTGCACTGTTTTTTGTTTGTTTGTTTGTTTTGAGATGGAGTTTCTTTCTTGTTGCCCAGGCTGGAGTGCAATGGTGTGATCTCGGCTCACTGCAACCTCTGCCTTCCCGGTTCAAGCAATTCTCCTGCCTCAGCCTCCCCAGTAGTTGGGATTATAGGCATGCACTACCACATCCGGCTAATTTTCAGTATTTTTGGTAGAGACGGGTTTTCTCCATGTTGGTCAGACTGGTCTCGATCTCCCGACCTCAGATGATCTGCCCACCTTGGCCTCCCAAAGTGCTGGGATTACAGGCGAGAGCCACCATGCCCGGCTGTCATCTGTACTCTTACATGTGTGTCTCTGGCCTGGATCTGTCCTCTAAACCTCAGCCCTACATGTTCAACTGTCTACTTATCTCTCTCTCTCTCTTTTTTTTTTTTTTTTTTTTTGAGACAGAGTCTCCGTCTGTTGCCCAGGCTGGAGTGCAGTGGCACTATCTCTTCTCACTGAGGCCTCTGCCTCCTGGGTGCAAGAGATTCTCCTTCCTCAGCCTCCCGAGTAGCTAGGATTACAGGTACATTCCACTATGCCCAGCTAACTTTTGTATTTTTAGTAAAGGTGGGTTTTCACCATGTTGGTCAGGCTGGTCTCTAACTCCTGACCTACTGATTTCGCCCATCTCGGCCTCCCAAAGTGCTGGAATTACAGGCGTGAGCCACCACACCCGGCACCTACTTATCTCTTTTTGGATATCTCAGAGGCGTTGCTAACACAGCATGTCCAAAATTGAACTCAAGACTCCCCCTTCTTTGGGTGACATTTTCTTAGGGAAATCAGTTCCCTAACTTTCCTGAGTAGGTCCCCAGAAGAGGCACTCATAGCATTGGGTACCTCCCTCTGAGCACAAGTGCCAAGTTGCATTTGTTTGTATAATTGATTGATTCAGTTTTGCCTGGCTATCTAGACTGTAAGGTCCCTGAAGGCAGGGGCTATAACTTGTGTTCTAAACATTGTATCTCACAGTGACCAGAACATAGATGTTCAATATAAAATTTTATTGACTACATTAGTGTTTATTGATGCATATCTATATATCTATTTGCTGAAAACCATTTTTCTTTCTCTTTTTCTTTCTTTCTTTTTATTTGGTTTTTTTTTTTTTTTTTGAGACAGAGTTTCGCTCTTGTTGCCCAGGCTGGAGTGCAATAGTGCAATGTCGGCTCACTGCAACCTCTGCCTACCAGATTCAACAGATTCTCTTGTTTCAGCCTCCTGTGTTGCTGGGATTACAGGCACGTACCACCATACCTGGCTAATTTTGTATTTTCAGTAGAGACAGGGTTTCTCTATGTTGGTCAGGCTGGTCTCAAACTCCTGACCGCAGGTGATCCCCCTGCCTTGGACTCACAAAGTACTGGGATTACAGGCATGAGCCACCACTCCCGGCTACCATTTTTCATTCCTATATACAAATACTCTGTAAAAATGAAAAGTTTGCTAATGAGAAACACCCCAAAATACAGGAGGCCAGATGGCTGATGGAAGGTGATAAGAAGCTGATTATGAACATTCTCCTTGAGGCCAGGCACGGTGGCTCATGCCTGTAATCCCAGCACTTTGGGAGGCCAGGGAAGGTGGATCACTTGAGTCCAGAAGTTCGAGACCAGCCTGGCCAATATGGTGAAACCCAATCTCCACCAAAAATACAAAAATTACCCAAGTGTGGTGGCACACAGCTGTAGTCTCAGCTACTTGGGAGGCTGACGCAGGAGAATCGCTTGAATCCAGAGGCAGAGGTTGCAGTGAGCTGAGATCATGCCACTGCACCCCAGCCTGGGCAACAGAGCCAGACTCTGGCAGAAAGGAAAGGAAAGGAAAAAAGAAAAGGAAAGTAAGAAAGGAAGGGAAAGAACATTGCTCCTTAAGGGCCACTGATCTGCAACGCCAAGACTGAGGGGAACTGAAAGGTGATCCTCAAAGATTTCCACGTGGAGGCCGGGTGCGGCGGCTCATGCCTGTAATCCCAGTACTTTGGGAGGCCCAGGCAGGCAGATCACCTGAGGTCAGAAGTTACAGACCAGACTGGCCAACATGATGAAAACCCCATCTCTACTAAAAATGCAAAAATTAGCCAAGTGTAGTGGTGAATCCCTGTTGTTCCAGCTACTCGGGAGGCTGAGATGGGAGAATTGCTTGAACCCTGGAGGCAGAGGCTGCAGTGAGCCAATATCTTGCCAGTACACTCCTGTCTGGGTGACAGAGTGAGACCCCAGCTGAAACAAACAAAAAAAGATTTCCATGCGACGTGAAGGCTTTTGGAAGACGTGGATGTCAAAAAGAATGCATGCGACATTTTGTATTTAGTTATGAAAATGAAACATTTGTTAAATAACATGTATGTCATGATTAAGATGTCAGGGTGAGAGACCTGATCAGCTCAGGAGAAAGTAAAGCAGAAGATAAGATAATAAGTGATCGCTGATAAGATCAGAGAAAAGGCCAGGAAACAATATGCAGAACTGAGGAAAGAATAGACAATAAGATTTAATCAGCGTGGGCAAGATGGCTCACATCTGCAATCCCAGCTACTCAGGAGTCTGAGGCAAGAGAATTGCTTGAGCCTGGGAGGTGGAGATCGCAGTGAGTGAGCTGAGATCACACCATTGCACTCCAGCCTGGGCCACAGAGCAAGACTCTGCCTCCAAAAAAGAAAACTCAAAAAAATAAATAGGTAATCAGGCAGGAAACAAAACTTCCCTCAAGAAAGCCAGAGGTGAGGAGAGGAAAGTTAAATGTGTTTACAAAGTTGCAGTTCTGCTAGTAAATTTTCGGTATGCAGTTTTTAAAATCACAGTTGAGGGTGTAAAAAAGCAATAGCGCTGAAAATTATTTGCCTCATGAAGGCAATTAAATGAATTATTATTATTTTTTTTTGAGATGGAGTCTCACCCTATCACCTAGGCTGGAGTGCAAAAATGCCTCATGAAGGCAATTCTATGAATTTTTTTTTTTTTTTTGAGATGGAGTTTCACTCTATCACCTAGACTGTAGTGCAAGATCTCAGCTCACTGCAACCTCCGCCTCTCGGGTTCAAGTGATTCTCCTGCCTCAGCCTCCTGAGTAGATGGGATTACAGAAGCTGCCACCACGATTGGCTAATTTTTGTATTTTTAGTAGAAATGGGGTTTCGCCATGTTGGCCAGGCTAGTCTCAAACCCCTGACCTCAGGTGATCCACCCACCTAGGCCTCCCAAAGTGCTGGGATTACAGGCATCAGCCACTGAATCCGGCTGAGCTTGTTAAGAATCTAATTCAAGGCCAGGTGGCTCAAGCCAGTAGTCCCAGAACTTTGGGAGGCCAAGGCAGTCAGATCATGAGGTCAGGAGTTCAAGACCAGCCAGGCCAACATGATGAAACCCTGTCTCTATTAAACAATATAAAAATTAGCCAGGCATGGTGGTGGGCACCTGTAACCCCAGCTAATCAGGAGGCTGAGGCAGGAGAATCACTTGAACGTGGGAGGCAGAGGTTGCAGTGAGCCGAGATGGGGCCACTGCACTCCAGCGTGGGTGACAGAGTGAGACACTGTCAAAACAAAAAACAATTCAGGACTGGGTGGACTGGGTGCAGTGGCTCATGACTGTAATCCCAGCACTTTGGGTGGCTGAGGTGGGCGGATCATCTAAGGTCAGGAGTTCGAGACTGGCCTGGCCAACATGGTGAAATATTGTCTCTACTACTAAAAGCAAATCAGCTGGGCGTGGTGGTGGGTGCCTGTAATCCTGGCTACTTGGGCAGCTGAGGCAGAAGAATCACTTGAGCCTGGGAGGCGGAGATTGTACCGAGCCAAGATCGCACCATTGCACCCCAGCCTGGGTGACAAGAGACACCATCACAAAAAAAAAAAAAAAAAAAAAAAAAGACGAAGAAGATAGAAAAGAAAAAGGTAAAGAATCTGGCCAGTCGTGGTGGCTCACACCTGTAATCCTGCACTTTGAGAGGCTGAGGCGGGCAGATCACCTGAGGTCAGGAGTTCGAGGCCAGCCTGGACATCATGATAAAACCCTGGCTCTACTAAAAATACAAAATTAGCCAGGCAAGGTGGCCCACACCTGTACTCCAACAGAGTAATCTCCAGCTTCTCAGGAGGCTGAGGCAGGAGAATCACTTGAACCCAGGAGGCAGGGGTTGCAGTGAGCCAAGATTGCATCACTGCACTCCGGCCTGGGTGACAGAGTGAGACTCCATCTTAAAAATATAAAAGAAAAAGAGTCTAATTTGGTAGGTTTAGGTAAAGGCCTGAGGTTTCGCACTTCTTACAAATTCTGCTGCTCCAGGAACCACACTTTGAGAAGTGACAGTCCTCTAGAGAATGTCTCATTTGCCACCTTTAAATGCTATTCCTTTTCTTATGGTTTCTGTATTTTCACCTATAAAATAATTAGATAAACTTGGCATGGTGGCTCATGCCTATAATCCCAGCACTGTGGAGGCCGAGGCATGTGGATTGCTTGAGGTCAGGAGTTCAAGACCAGCCTGACCAACATGGTGAAACCTCATCTCTATTAAAAATACAAAAATTAGGCCGGGCGTGGTGGCTCAAGCCTGTAATCCCAGCACTTCGGGAGGCCGAGGCGGGTGGATCACGATGTCAAGAGATCGAGACCATCCTGGTCAACATGGTGAAACCCCGTCTCTATTAAAAATACAAAAAATTAGCTGGGCATGGTGGTGCGTGCCTGTAATCCCAGCTACTCAGGAGGCTAAGGCAGGAGAATTGCCTGAACCCAGGAGGTGGAGGTTGCGGTGAGCCGACATCGCGCCATTGCACTCCAGCCTGGGTAACATGAGTGAAACTCCGTCTCAAAAAAAAAAAAAAAAAAAAAAAAAACAAAAATTAGCTGGTCGTGGTAGCAGGTGCCTGTAATCCCAGTTACTTGGGAGGCTGAGGCAGGAGAATCGCTTGAACCAGGATGGTAGAGGTTGCAGTGAGCCAAGATCACACCATTGCACTCCAGCCTGGGCAGCAAAGCGAGACTCCATCTCAAATAAATAAATAAATAAAATAAAGAATAAGGTGTTGGGATTTTACAGTGCTTCCAATCAGAAAAACAGCAATGGTTAAAAAATGGCAGTTTAAAAATAGCCGCATCCAGCCAGGCGCTTGGTTCACACCTGTAATCCCAGCACTTTGGGAGTCCGAGGCAGGTGGATCACCTTGAGATCACCTTGTTGGGTTTTGGCCAACATGACGAAACCACATCTCTATTAAAAATACAAAAATTAGCCAGGTGTGATGGTGGGCACCTGCAATCCCAGCTACCGAGTCGGGGTGGGGGGGGGGGGCCGCTGAGGCACGAGAATCGCTTAGACCTGGGAGGCGGAAGTTGCAGTGAGCCAAGATCGTGCCACTGCACTTCAGCCTGGGAAACAGAGCGAGACTCCAGCTGGAAAAAAAAAAAAAAAAAGCCAGATCCTTTCTTCAGGAGAACTCTTCTTGCTCTGGGGGCGTGGGGGGCGGGAAGGCAGGGGTTGTGAGTTTCAGAGGGCTATAATAGGCCACTAGTGCCATCTTGTGGTTAATTCTTATCATTACAACTACATTTTGGGGTCCCTTTCAAATGTAAAATTAGAAAAACGAACAATGAGTATTCTGTTTCATTTACATAGTTTTTGAAACTATTTAAAATGTGTTTAACTTTTTATTTTGAGATGATTATAGATTCATAGGAGGGTCCCAATAAATGTATAAGGAAGTTCCCTGGACCCTTCTCCCACCCTCCCCCAATGTTAATGTATTAAATACCAAAACCAAGAAAGTGACATTGCTAACAATCCATAGAGCTAATGCAGTCTTCACAGTTATACATGCTCTCCTTTGTGACAAAAGCATTTTGACATATCAAGGAAAACGCATCAGGCCAAGAATCTCCTACTTCGGTGGTTAAATAATACTAAATTCAGTGCCCAACTACAAATTCTACCTTAGTTTTTTAACAAAGTAAAATGAATCTCAGCATTCTGCAACTTACAGTTTTATTAAAACAAATCTTGTTGCCCAGGCTGTGGTGCCATCATGGCTCACTGCAGCCTTGACCTTCTACCTCAGCCTCCTGCGTGGCTGGAAGTACAGGCACAGGACACAACACCCAACTAATTGCCTTATCTTCTTTTTTAATAGAAACGGTCTCACTCTGTCGCCCTGGAGTCTGAAGTGTAGGGGCGTGATCATGGCTCATTGCCATCCCCGCCTCTCGGGTTCAAGCAATTGCCTTGCTTCAGCCTCCTGAGTAGCTTTGACTGCAGGCATGCCACACTCGGCTAATTTTTTTGTGTGTTTTTAGTAGAGATAGGGTTTTGCCATATTGGCCAGACTGGTCTCAAACTCCCAACTTCAGGTAATCTGCCAGCCTTGGCCTCCCAAAGTACCTCCCAAGCGTGAGCCACCACACCTGGCTCCCAATTAATTTCTTGTATTTTTTTTTGTAGAAATGGGATTTTGGCATGCTGGCCAGGTGGGTCTCGAACTCCTGACTCAAGTGATCCATCTACCTTGGCCTCCCAAAATGCTGGGATTACCAGTGCAAGCAACCACGTGTGAAAGCCTCCAGTTTCTTCTTCTTTTTAAAAATCATTTATTTACTTATTTATTTTAATTTTTCTTTTTGGCCCAGAAGATTTAGAATTAAAGCCTCCAGCTTTCTTCTTTTGCTCAGGATTGCATTGGATATTTGGGTTCATTTTTGGTTTCATACAAATTTTAGGATTTTTTTTCTATCTCTATGGAGATGTCATTGGTATTTTGATAGGAATTGAATTGAATCTGTACATTACTTTGGAAAGCATGATCATTGAGGGGAAAAAACACATTGTGGTTTTTTTTTTTTTTTTTTTTTTTGAGTCGGAGTTTCGCTCTTGTTACCCAGGCTGGAGTGCAATGGCGCAATCTCGGCTCACCGCAACCTCTGCCTCCTGGGTTCAGGCAATTCTCCTGCCTCAGCCTCCTGAATAGCTGGGATTACAGGCACGCACCACCATGCCCAGCTAATTTTTTGTATTTTTAGCAGAGACGGGGTTTCACCATGTTGGTCAGGCTGGTCTTGAACTCCTGACGTCAGGTGATCCGCCCACCTTGGCCTCCAAAGTGTTTGGATTACAGGCATGAGCCACAGCACCTGGTCTATTTTTTTGTATTTTTAGTAGAGACGGGGTCTCACCATGTTGGCCAGGATGGTCTTGATCTCTTGACCTCGTGATCTGCCCGCCTCTGCCTCCCAAAGTGCTGGGATTACAGGCGTGAGCCACCATGCCCAGCCTCTTTTTTAAAAAAAAAAAAAAAAAAAAAAAAAAAAAAGTTTAGCTCTTTTGTCCAGGCTGGAGTGCAGTGGGACAATCTTAACCTCTCAGGCTCAAGCAATCCTCCCACCTCGGCCTTCCAAGCAGCTGGACCACAGGCATGCACCATCATGCCTGGTTACATTTTTCTTTCTGTTGTTGTTGTTGTTGTTTTTGAGCTGGAGTCTTGCTCTGTTACCCAGGCTGGAGTACGATAGTGTGATCTAGGCTCACTGCAACCTCCGCCTCCCGGGTTCAAGCGATTCTCTCACCTCTGCCTCCCAAGTAGCTGGGATTACAGGCATGCGCCATCATGCCTGGACAATTTTTGTATTTTTAGTATGGACGAGGTTTCACCATGTTGATCAGGCTGGTCTCAAACTCTTGATCTCAAGTGATCCACCCACCTCAGCTTCCCAAAGTGCTGGGATTACAGGTGTGAGCCACCGTGCCCGGCCTATTTTGTATTTTTCAGAGACAGACTTTTGCCATGTTACCCAGGTTAGTCTGGAACTCCTGAGCTCAAGCAATCTCCTGGCTTGGCCTCCCAAAGTGCTGGGATTACAGGCATGAGGCACCATGCCCAGCCTCGATTCTGACACTATCTACCTGGATGTAGCATCAGGCTGCACAAACTGAGGCCTCAGTCATACACAACAGCCCTCTCCCTTCCCACCAGTCACAAATCTCAGACTCCAGAACTTCTGACTTGTTTCAAGTTGGGGTTCCCACCACCTTCTCTTTGGTTTCATTTAATTTGCTAGTGCAGTTTGCAGAATCCAGGGAAACACATTTACTGGTTTATTATAAAGGATGTTACCAGGCAGGAGATGGTGACTCGCGCCTGTAATTCTAGCACTTTGGGAGGCCAAGGCAGGCAGATCACCTGAGGTCAGGAGCTCAAGACCAGCCTGGCCAACACGGCAAAACCCTGTCTCTACTAAAAATGCAAATGTTAGTTGGGTGTGAAATTACACCACTGCACTCCAGCCTGGGCTACAGAGTGAGACTCTGTCTAAAAAAAAAAAAGTTTTACTGGCTCCCACTTTGGGAGACCAAGGCAGGTGGATCACTTGAGGTCAGGAGTTCAAGACCAGCCTGGCCAACATGGTGAAACCCTGTCTCTACTAAAAATCCAAAAAGTAGCCAGGTGTGGTGATGGCCACTTGTAATCCCAGCACTTTGGGAGGCTAAGGCAGGCAGATCACTCAAGGTCAGGAGTTCGAGACCAACCTGGCCAACACGGTGAAATCCCCTCTCTACCAAAAATACAAAAATTAGCCAGGCGTGGTGGCACACACCTGTAATCCAAGCTACTTAGGAGGTTGAGGCAGAGGCTGCAGTGAGCCGAGATTGCGCCATTGCACTCCAGCCTGGGTGACAGAGCGAGACTCTGGCTCAAAATAAATAAATAAACAAGCGTTACCAAGGATACAGATGAAGAAATGCATAGGGTGAGGTATGGGAAAGGGGCACACAGCTTCCGTGCCTTTCCTGGGTGAGCCACCCCCAGCCACCTCCACGTGTTCAGCTCTCTGGAAGATCTCTGAACCCTGTCCTCTTAGGCACGGGATAGTTGTGATTAACAACCGCATAGAAATGTGACTGGACATTGCCGGGCACGGTGGCTCAAGCCTGTAATCCCAGCACTTTGGGAGGCCAAGGCGGGTGGATCACGAGGTCAAGAGATCGAGACCATCCTGGTCAACATGGTGAAACCCCGTCTCTACTAAAAATACAAAAAATTAGCTGGGCATGGTGGCGCATGCCTGTAATCCCAGCTGCTCAGGAGGCTGAGGCAGGAGAATTGCCTGAGCCCAGGAGGCAGAGGTTGCGGTGAGCCGAGATCGCGCCATTGCACTCCAGCCTGGGTAACAGGAGCGAAACTCCGTCCAAAAAAAAAAAAAAAAAA
>NW_022436991.1:2949167-2969753 GCF_009761245.1 Sapajus apella | reverse complement strand
TACCCAGCTAATTTTTTGTATTTTTAGTAGAGATGGGGTTTCACCATGTTGACCAGGATGGTCTCGATCTCTTGACCTCGTGATCCACCCGCCTCGGCCTCCCAAAGTGCTGGGATTACAGGCGTGAGCCACCGCGCCCGGCCGTAGTTTAAGGGATTCTCTTGCCTCAACCCCCCAAGTAGCTAGGATTACTGGTGCCCACAACCACAGCTGGCTCATTTTTGTATTTTTAGTAGACACAGGGCTTCACTATGTCAGCCAGGCTGGTATCGAACTCCTGACCTCAAGTGAACTATCCACCTCAGCCTCCCAAAATGCTGGGTTTACAGGTCTGAGCCACCACGCTGGGCCCACTTTGCCTTTTCAATCAGAACTCCCTTTACCCTAATACCCTGAAGGTAATTTAAAGGGCTGGCTTTTAGGAAGGACTCAAACACCCCTCTGAGGAGACTCTCAGGAGGTCAGAGTTCTTAATGGCTTAAAATACATCTTTTGGCTGGGTGCGATGGCTCATGCCTGTAATCTCAGCATTTTTGGCGGCCAAGGTGGGAGGACTGCTTGAGCTCAGAAGTTCAAGAGCAGCCTGGGCAACACAGCAAGACCCTGCCTCTACTAAAACTTTTAAGAAAATTAGCCAGGTGTGGTGGTGCATGCTTGTAGTCCCAGGTACTTGGGAAGCTGAAGCAGGAGAATCACTAGAACCCAGGAGATGGAGGCTGCAGTGAGTCATGATTGCGCCACTGTACTCCAATCTAAGTGATAGGACAACACCCTATCTCAAATAAATTTTAAAAAGGAAATAAAAAGATACATCTTTACAGTGTGAAAGGAAAACAAAATCTCACCCCAAACTCACTATGCCCATGGGAAAAGTTAAGCTTGGAAGCGGAGTCACACAAAGCAAAACCAAACCAAACCTGCCTTTCCTTTTGCTTCTAAACTGATAGCCGTAAGACAGAAGGCCACATGTCTCATAAGGGGGACTTTCTTACCCTGACAATCTAAGTTAACAGCTTATCTTCAAAGGTAGGAGACAAGGAGGGATTGTAAATTGCCCCCCCCAACCCCTGATCCCCGACCCACCCTGAAACCCATGCCTTTTTTTTTTTTTTTTTTTTTTGAGATGGAGTCTTGCTCTGTCGCCCAGGTTGGAGTGCAGGGGCGTGATCTCTGCTCACTGCAACTTCCGCCTCCTGGGTTCAAGCGATTCTCCTGCCTCACCCACGTCCCGAGTAGCTGGGATTACAGGCGCGTGACACTGCACCTGGCTAATTTTTGTCTTTTTAGTAGAGATAGGATTTCACCATGTTGGTCAGGCTGGTCTCGAACTCCTGACCTCATGATCTGCCTGCCTTAAGCCTCCCAAAGTGCTGGGATCACAGGCATGAGTCACCTTGCCCAGCCAAATTAGCGGATTCTGAATCCCTTCACTGATCCAAGCTGGGAAAAAAGACTCCACCAATTCTGCAGAAGAAGGGGAAAAAAACTAACATTTGAACTGAGATGCACTAAGAAAGCATAAGCCACCATTCCTGGCCACCTATGTGACTTTTACGTTCATCTACAGGTCAGGTGCAGATTGCCTGAGTTGAAGAGGAACACATGATTGATTGTTCTTCCTCTCCTTCCTTTCCACATGCAACATACGGATTAGGCGATTACTCAAAGCCTCAGTACAATGTGACCATATCCCTCCCCACATTTTTTCTTTCCCACCTTTCCCCTCCTGCCCATTTTTTTCCCTTAAATATCAAAGCCCTCTAAATCCTCTTTGGATTAAGTGCTGACTCCAGATCCTCCTGTGGCTTGTGACTTTTTTTCCTGGGTGTGTCCTCATCTTGGGCAAAATAAACCTCTAAAGTGATTGAGGCCTGAGACTTCTGGTTTGCAAGTGAAATTTCATAAAGCTGTCTCATACATCCAAAAAGTCTACTTCTGAAAATGAATCCTTGCACTTGGGAGGCTGAGGCAGGTGGATAGCTTGAGCCCAGGAGTTCAAGACCAGTCTGGGCAATATAGCAAAACCCTGTTTCTACAAAATAAAAAAAATTTTAAAAAGGCCAGGCACAGTGGCTCACACCTGTGAGGAGGTGGAAGGATCATGAGGTCAAGAGCTCAGGACCATCTTGGCCAACACAGTGAAACTCCATCTCTACTAAAATACAAAAATTAGCTGGGCATGGTGGCACATGCCTGTAGTCCCAGATACTCGGAGGCTGAGGCAGGAGAATTGCTTGAAGCCGGGAGGCAGAGGTTCCAGTGAGCCAAGATTGTGCCACTGCACTCCAGCCTGGCACCTGGTGAAAGAGCAAGACTCTGTCTCAAAAATAAAAAATAAAATAAAATAAAAAATAGCCAGGCATTAGTGGCATGTGCCTATAGTTCCCGATACTCTGGGAGCTGAGGATTCAGTAAGCCTTAAATGTGCCACTGCACTAAAGCCTGGGTGACAGAGCAAGGCCCCATCTCAATTATTAAAAAAAAAACAATAAAATGTCCGGGTGCAGTGGTTCATCCCTGTAATCCTAGCACTTTGGGAGGCAGAGGTAGGTGGATTACCTGAGGTTAGGAGTTCGAGACTAGCCTGACCAATATGGAGAAACCCCGTCTCTATGAAAAATGCAAAATTAGCCAGGTGTGGTGCCACATGCCTGTAATCCCAGCTACTCGGTAGGCTGAGGTAGGTGAATTGCTGGAACCCAGGAGGTGGAGGTTGCGGTGTGCCAAGATCGTGCCATTGCATTCCAGCCTGGGCAACAAGAGTGAAATGCCATCTCAGGAAAAAAAAAAAAAAAAAAAGAAAAAAGAAAATGAAATAGAAGGCCAAGGGTTCTGGAAGTAGGCTTAACTTCTTCCTGAAGCATCATTACTACTTGATGGTAAACCTGTTTTTTTTTGTTTTTTTTTTTTTTTGAGACGGAGTTTCACTCATGTTACCCAGGCTGGAGTGCAATGGCGCGATTTCGGCTCACCGCAACCTCCGCCTCCTGGGTTCAGGCAATTCTCCTGCCTCAGCCTCCTGAGTAGCTGGGATTACAGGCACACGCCACCATGCCCAGCTAATTTTTTGTATTTTTAGTAGAGACGGGGTTTCACCATGTTGACCAGGATGGTCTCGATCTCTTGACCTCGTGATCCACCCGCCTTGGCCTCCCAAAGTGCTGGGATTACAGGCTTGAGCCACCGCGCCCGGCCTGGTAAACCTGTTTTTTAGGTTTTCTTTGAGACACACTCTTGCACTGCCACGAGGCTGGAGTGCAGTAGCACCATCTCGGCTTACTGCAACCTGCACCTCCCAGGTTCCAGTGATTCTCCTACCACAGCCTCCCAAGCAGCAGGTGCACATCACCACACCCAGCTAATTTTTGTATTTTTAGTAGAGACGAAATTTCACCATGTTGGCCAGGACAGTCGGGATCTTCTGACCTTGTGATCCGCCCACCTCGGCCTCCCAAAGTGCTGGGATTACAAGTATCAGCCACTGCACCTGGTGGTAAATCTATGTTTTTATACTTTGGATACAAGTGATGAAATTCAAGGCCAAGCATGGTGGCTCATGCTTAGAACCTCAACATTTTGGGAGGCTGAGGCAGGAGGATACTTGAGGTCAGGAGTTTGAGACCAGCTTGGCCAACATGGTGAAATCTCATCTCTACTAAAAATACAAAAATTAGGCTGGGTGTGGTTGCTCACACCTGTAATCTCAGCACTTTAGGAGGCCGAGGTAGGCCAATCACTTGAGGTGAGCAGTTTGAAACCAGCTTGGCCAACATGGTAAAACCCTGTCTCTAATAAAAATATAAAAAAGTAGGCTGGACACAATGGCTTATGCCTGTAATCCCGGTACTTTGGGAGGCTGAGGCAGGAGGATCACCTGAGGTCAGGAGATCAAGACTAAATTGGTTAACATGGTGAAACCCCATCTCTGCTAAAAATACAAAATTAGCTGGGCATGGCAGTGCATGCCTGTAATCCCAGCTGCTTGGGAGGCTGAAGCAGGAGAATTGCTTGAACTCGGGAGACAGAGGTTGCAGTCAGCCAAAGTGTCACCACTGTACTCCAGCCTGGGTGACAGAGCAAGGCCCTGCCTCTCTCTATATATATGATTCCCAAAAACCTTTTGTTTACATGGGTTATAGCTGTCCATGTCTATCAATGTACATATTAAAATGGAGAAAAATGGATATAGTGGCAGGTACCTGTAATCCCAGCCACTCAGGAGGCTGAGACAGGAGAATAGCTTTAGCCCGAAAAGCAGAGGTTGCAGTGAGCCAAGACCATGCCATTGCACTTCAGCCTGGGTGACAGAGTGAGATTCTGTCTCAAAAAAAAAAAAAAAAAAAAAAAATTAGCCAGACATGGTGGCCCACACTTGTAGCCCAAGGTACTCAGAGGGCTTAAGGCAAGATAATCTCTTTAACTCCAGAGGCAAAGGTTGTACTGAGCTGAGATCACATCACTGCACTCCAGCCTGGGTGACACAGCAAGATTCTATCTCAAAGAAACAAAACAAAACAAAAAAGCCCAAAAGAATCAAAACAGAAACAAATGATGAAATTCAAGGTAAAAGATTAAGAACACGGGCCAGGCGCGGTGGCTCACGCCTGTAATCCCAGCATTTTGGGAGGCCGAGGCGGGCGGATCAACTGAGGTCAGGAGTTCAAGACCAGCCTGGCCATCATGGTGAAACCCCATCTTTAAAAAATTTTTTTAAATAAAAAAATAAAAATACATTTAAAAATAAAAGATTAAGAACATGGACTTGAAGGAGACTGGACAGTCACTTGAAGGAAATTTATTTTCTCTTCCGCCACCAGAGGGACCCAGTAAGTACAAAGTTTACCAAGGGAAAACCATGGGTGGGGAGAGTGATTGCCAAATGCTCCCCACAGCTGTGGCTGCTCTTGCCTTAGGGACAGGAGTTCACTTGAGGTCACTGGTTACTAGAGAGCGTCAGTTGTGGATTGCAGAACTCCATAGCCACCCATGTAACACAAGTCGCTGTCGCGATTTTAACTGAGAAAGAGTCATGTGGCATTTTATCAACACATCAGAGCCCCTTCAAAACAGTTGCTTCTAATTAATCGGATTCATAGCCAACTTCCAAATCAATTGTGTTTGTGTGTGTGTGTGTGTGTGTGTGTGTGTGTGTGTCTGTTTCTGAGACAGAGTTTTGCTCTTGTCGCTCAGGCTGGAGTGCAATGGCGCAATCTCTGCCCACTGCAACTTCTGACTCGTGAGTTCAAGCGATTTTACTGCTTCAACCTCCTGAGTAGCTGGGATTACAGGAGCGTGCCACCACGCCCGGCTAACTTTTGTATTTTTTTTGTAGAGATGGGGTTTCATCACGTTGGTCAGGAAGCTGGTCTGGAACTCCTGACCTCATGATCTGCCCACCTCGGACTCCCAAAGTGCTGGGATTACAGGTGTGAGCCACTGTGCCTGGCTCAATTGTTTTTCCTAATACACAGGCAGAAGTCATTTACTGAGTGAAAACCTGAGCACATCTGCTATTCAATTATCTTTCCTGAAGAGATGAGTGCTAAGAGTAATTCTGCCCAACAAAGTATGAAGTCTCAGGTTTTTCCAGCAGTAAATGACTACTGAATGAAAGTTAAGCATAAAAATACTTTAACGGCCATGTGCAGTGGTTCATGCCTGTAATCCCAGCACTTTGGGAGGCCAACGAGGGAGGATCACCTGAGGTCAGGAGTTTGAGAACAGCCTGGCCAACATGGCAAAATGCTGTTTCTACTAAAAATACAAAAAATTAGCTGGGCATGGTCGCACATGTCTGTAATCCCAGCTACTTGAAAGGCTGAGGCAGGAGAATCACTTGAACCTGGGAGGCGGAGGTTGCAGTGAGCCTAAATTGTGCCACTGCACTCCAGCTTGGGCCAAACTCTGTCTCAAAAAACTGATACATTAATATAAAATCATGGAGACAACAGGAATGGAAAAAAAAATTCAAAGAGGAAGAAGTGGTAAAACCTTGCTTGTCCAGGGATTTTTTTTTTTTTTTTTTTTTTTTGAGACAGGGTCTCACTCTGTCACCCAAGCTGCAGTGCAGTGGTGCAATCTCAGCTCACTGCAACCTCTGCCTTCCAGGCTCAAGGGATCCTCCCACCTCAGCTTCCCAAGTAGCTCAGACTACAAGTGCCTGCCACCACCCCTGGCTAATTTTTTTATATGTTTTTGTAGAAACAGGGTTTCACCTTGTTGCCCAAACTGGTCTCGAACCTCTGGTCTCAGGCAATCCTCCTGCCTCAGCCTCCTAAAGTGCTGGGATTACAGGTGTGAGCCACCACACCTGGCCCAGGTATTTTCTTTAAGTGGGTGATCATGACCATCAACTCCCTTAGGGATTTAGAGTCTAATAGATGTATTTGAGCATCAAATAGTTTTAGTTTCAAAGATCGCTATTTACACAATTGCAAGTAATTATGTCTTTGCAACTGTATACGCTAAACATTTTAGGTGTCAGATTAAATACTAGGTGGAACAAAGTTCGTCACAAAACATTAGGGCATGCCAGACCAAAAAAAAAAAAATGAAAACGATGACAAATACTAGTGGTTTTGGACTTTTAGGCTTGAACTCACCTTAATGGCACCATTTTATTAATTTGGCATTTCATATGATTTTTATTTTTATTTTTAGAGACAGGGCGGCTTCACTATGTTGGTCAGGCTGGTCTTGAACTCCTGACTTCAGGTGATCCACCCACCTCGGCCTCCCAAAGTGCTGGGATTACAGGACTGAGCCACTGCGCCCAGCCTCATATAATGTTTTAACCCTAAATTGCTGGTGAGTTTTGTAGCTGAATGTTCTTGGCATCTGTGGCTAACTATGGTGTGTTCTTTAGTTTACTAACAATTTTGTTTCTGATTCCCCAATGTCTAGCCATCCTTACATTCTTCAGATAAGCTCTCCTAAGCTGTTATTATCCTGGTTAAGCAGTACAAGATGTCTTACATTTATCTTAAGCAAGACCAGGTGATAGGAGTTTTTTTCTAAAGAAGAAAACCAGGTTTGAGTACTGAAAATGTTACTTTCGCAAAGTGACTTGGGATGCTTTGAATTACAATGACAATAACTCAAGATTTGTATGCACGATATTTTATTTTTCGAGACGGGATCTCGCCCTGTCACCTAGGCTGGAGTGCAATGGCATGGTCTCAGCTCACTGCAAACTCTGCCTCCCGGGCTCAAGCGATCCTCCTGCCTCAACCTCCAGAGTGGCTAGGACTAAGCCACCTTACCCGGCTACCGGCTAATTTTTGTATTTTTAGTAGAGACAGGGTTTGCCATGTTACCCAGGCTGGTCTGAGCTCAGGTGATCCACCCACATCAGCTTTCCAAAATGCTAGTACACGTGACCCAGTGCACGATATTAAATCTCACTGCCTTTTTTCTTCCAGTTTTTAGGTTTTTGTCTCTTCATCCAGTCTTAGGAACTTACTGCTTCCCATTATGTAATGTAGACTTAAGAATGTGGACATAAAAAGGGCATAATTCCCTTTAATTTTTTTTTTTTAGCTGATCTTTCCTGCCTGCATTATTAAATGGCAAATGTTTTTGTTTTTGTTTTTGCTCTGCTTTGCAGGAACATATTCATCTGCCACCTTTTTCCAAGAACCAGTTTTTTAGGGCCAGGCACAGTAGCTTCCACCTATAACCCCAGCACTTTGGGAGGCTGAGGTGGGAGGATCCCTTGAGGCCAAGAGTTTGAGATTAGCCTAGGCAACATAGTGAGACCCCTGTCTCTACCAAAAACTAAAAAATATTTTTAAAAGCCAGGCACAGTGGCTCATGCCTGTAATGCTAACACTTGGTGAGGTCAAGGCAGGTAGATCACTTGAGGTGAAGAGTTCAAAACCAACCTGGCCAACATGATGAAACCCCGTCTACACTAAAATTAGAAAAATCAGCCGAGCGTGGTGGCATGTGCCTATCATCCCGGCTACTCAGAAGGCAATGAGCCAAGATTGTGCTACTGCACTCCAACCTGGGCAACAGAGACCCTGACTTAAAAAAAAAGAAAAAAGAAAAATCCAACAGCCTAACAGAAAAGTAGTCAAAGGATATAAAAAAGATACTAGATCTCTGAAGAAATATACATTGTAACTTCATATAGAAAAGATATGCAGCTTAACTAACAATATTAATATATGACAGCCTTCTAAGTGACTTTCAAACACACTTAACAAAATGCAAGCTACAAGTTTTATAAAAGAAATGATAGCTTCTCTCACCTGGTATAGCAAGCAGCTTTTTAGTTGAAATAAGGTCAGGAATAGTTTCCCCAAAACAGTCAGATGCCCTCTGTCAAGACAAGCCGTCCTCGGTTAAAAAGATAGTCAGTGAGCTGCTGTGTTTCTCTTATACGAATTAGGCTCTTGATTGGATAATTAAAATAACCCGGATTCTCACGAACAGAAATTTTCGCACATCAGGTTCAATTTTTTTCCCTTAATTCATCCAATAATATGAATGCCTCTGTTCTATAAACGTTGAAGTAATTCACTTCTCACAAGGAGAGACTGGGGATAAATGCACGTCAATGCTCCCATGTAAAAAAAATAAAAAGAAGAAGAAATAAAATATCTGTTTTACCCTGGTTGGCTTTTAGTTGACCATTTCATTTGGTTCACCTGCTGAGAATTTGGGAACGATGTTACTACGAGGCAGTGAAGACTTTACAGAGAGGCAAGACGACTTCTATCTACTGTATCCCTCCTCGTGCTGTTTCCCAGCCCTAACTCAGCAGAAGAATCACCTGGCCTCTTGGTCAAAACACAGCTTCCTAAGGCCCGCATATATACAGTAATTCCAGTTAAGCAGGTCTGCAGTGAGACCAGGAGTGTGCATTTTTCAGAAACACCACCCCCACCACCGGGGACTTTAGACATTTTTGTCATGCTCTTAATGATAGACATTTCAGAGGGATGAGTTGAAGAAGGGCTGGCTCACTACAAATCATGATTTGCTCACTACAAATCATACCATTGAAGGAATCTTGGAAAATATAAACCAGAAGGAAACAAAGGTAGAAAAATACTTAAGCATAGGAAAAAAATTGTTAAAAAAATCAAGGTATTAAATATTAACTGTGGGCCGGGTTCGGTAGCTCACACCTGTAATCCCAACACTTTGGGAGGCTAAAGTGGGTGGATAATGAGGTCAGAAGATTGAGACCATCCTGGCCAATATGATGAAACTCCTTCTCTACCAAAAATACAAAAATTAGCTGGGTGTGGTGGCCTGTGCCTGTAGTCCCACATATTTGGGAGGCTGAGGCAGGAGAATCACTTGAACCCGGGAGGCAGAAGTTGCAGTGAGCCAAGATTGTGCCACTGCCTTCCAGCCTGGGTGACAGAGCGAGACTAGGTCTCAAAAAAAAAAAAAAAAAAAAATTAACCGTGCTTGTGCTTAGGAAGTGGAACTTTGTATGTTATTGTTATTCACAGATTTTATTGACAGACTAAGAGGTGCAGAGGACATTAAAAATATTTTCTGGCCGGGCGCGGTGGCTCAAGCCTGTAATCCCAGCACTTTGGGAGGCCGAGGCGGGTGGATCACGAGGTCAAGAGATCGAGACCATCCTGGTCAACATGGTGAAACCCTGTCTCTACTAAAAATACAAAACATTAGCTGGGCATGGTGGCGCGTGCCTGTAATCCCAGCGACTCAGGAGGTTGAGGCAGGAGAATTGCCTGAACCCAGGAGGCGGAGGTTGCGGTGAGGTTGCACTCCAGCCTGGGTGACAAGAGCGAAACTCCGTCTCAAAAAAAAAATAAAATAAAATAAAATAAAATAAAAAATAAATAAATAAATAAATAAAAAATATTTTCTGATACTATTCCCATTTTGAAGATAAAAAGTAAGCACTGGCCAGGCACAGTAGCTCATGCCTGTAATCCCAGCACTTTGGGAGGCTGAGGTGTGTGGATCACTAAAGGCCAGGAGTTTGAGATCAAACTGAGCAACATAGTGAGGTACTCCATCTCTTAAAAAAACTTTTTTTGCTGGGTGTGGTGGCTCATGCCTATAATCCCAGCACTATGGGAGGCCAAGGTGGGCAGATCACTAGATCAAGAGATCGAGACTGTCCTGGCCAACATGTTGAAACCCCGTCTCTACTAAAAAATACAAAAAAATAAGCCAGGCATGGTGGCGGGTGCCTGTAGTCCCAGCTACTTGGGAGGCTGAGGCAGGAGAATTGCTTGAACCCAGGAGGTGGAGGTTGCAGTGAGCTGGGATTGTGCCGCTGCACTCCAGCCTGGCGACAGAGCGAGATTCCGTCTCAATAAATTATTTTTTGTTTAATTAGCTGAACATGGTGGCTATTCAGGAGACTGAGGCTGGAGGATTGCTTTAGCCCAGGAGGTGGAGGCTGCATTGAGCCATGATTGTGCCACTGCATTCCACAGTGGGCAAAAGAGTGAGAAAAAGAGTAAATTTTTTTAAAAATTTATTTTATTTATTTATTTTTTTAGAGATGGGGTTTCTCCCTGTTGGTCAGGCTGGTCTCAAACCCCGACCTCAGGTGTTCCACCCACCTCGGCCTCCCAAAATGTTGGGATTACAGGCATAAGCCACTGCACCCAGCCACAGGTAAAATTTTTAAGTGTAATTGTAGATTTTTTTTTTGAGCTAGAGTCTCTGTCACCAGGCTGGAGTGCAGTGACGCAATCTCGGCTCACAGCAACCTCCACCTCCTGGGTTCAAGCGATTCTCAGGCCTCAGCCTGTAATTCCAGCACTTTGGGAGGCCTAGGCAGGTGAATCACAAGGTCTGGAGTTCAAGACCAGGCTGGTCAAGATGGTGAAACCTCTTGAAAACTAGCCTGGCATGGTGGCAAGCACCTGTAATCCCAGCTACTCAGGAGGCTGAGACAGGAGAATCACTTGAGCTCGGGAGGTGGAGGTTGCAGTGAGCTGAGATGGCACCACTGTACTCCAGCCTCGGCAGCAGAGCAAGACTCTGTCTCAAAATAAAATAAAATAAAAATAAAAAATTAAAAAATATTGTACGTGAGATGTCCTACAAGCAAAATAAATAAATAAATAAATAACAAAAAAAATTTTTTAATGAAAAATAAATAAATAAAATTAAAATTAAAATTGAGATGGGGTCTCGCTATGTTGCTTACACAGATTCTTTCTAGAAAAGTGTGGGAGGCCGGGTGTGGTGGCTCACGCCTGTAATCCAAGCACTTTGGAGGCCAAGGCGGGCAGATCACCTGAGGTTGGGAGTTCAAGATCAGCCTGACCAACATGGTGAAACCCCATTTATAAAAAATAAAAAATATATATATATATAAATAAATAAATGAATAAATAAAAGTGTGAGAAACTTTTAGCTTCGTATTGGGAAACAACAGTTTATGATGAATGCTGGTTTTTGTTCTTTCTTTTTTCCTTCTTTCTTGTTTGCTTGCTTGCTTTTTTACCGTTTTTAAAAGACAGGGTCTTGCTATGTTGACCAGGCTGGTCTTGAACTCCTAGCCTGAAGTGATCCTCCCATCTCAGCCTCCCAAAGTGCTGGGATTTATAGGTGTGAGCCACTGCACTGGCCTTGTTGTTTCTGTTAACTTTTTTTTTCCAGACGGTGTCTCACTCTCTCACCCAGGCTGGTGTGCAGTAGCATGGTCATGGCTCACCACACCCTCAGCTGCCAGGGATGAAAGGATTCTACCATCTCAACTTCCCAAGTAGCTGGGACCCCAGGCGGGCACCACCACGCCCAGCCAATTTGTTTCCTGAGACAGGGTCTCACTCTGTCACTCAGGCTGGAGTGCAGTGGCACGATCTCCATTTACTGCAACCTCTGCCTCCCAGGTTCAAGCAATTCTCCTGCCTCAGCCTCTTGAGTAGCTGCGATTACAGATGCACACCACCATGACTGACTAATTTTTGTATTTTTAGAAGAGAAGAGATTTCACCATATTAGTCGGGCTGATATCGAACTCCTGATCTCAAGTGATCTGCCCGCCTTGGCCTCCCAAAGTGCTGGGAGTACAGCCGTGAGGCACTGTGCCTGGTCATCCAGTCAGTTTTTTAGTCATTTATAGATTCAAGAGCCTGCTGTTTGCCAGGCTGTTTCTCAAACTTTTGGGCTCAAGCCATCTTCCTGCCTCGATCTCCCAAAGTGCTAGGATTACAGGTGTAAGTCATCGTGCCCAGCCTTCTACTAGCTCTTAAGCACTGCTTCAGTGGTCCTTGTTTTGCTGAATACAGTTAGTTACATTTTATTTCTTTTCTTTTCTTTTTTTTTTTTTTTTTTTTGAGACAGAGTCTTGTTCTGTTGTCCAGGCTGGAGTTCAGTGGCGCGATCTCAGCTCACTACAACCTCCGCTTCCCGGACGCAAGCAATTCTCCTTCTTCAGCCTTCAGAGTAGCTGAGACTACAGGTGTAAACCACCAGGCCTGGCCAAATTTTGTATTTTTAGTAGAGACGGGGTTTCGCCATGTTGGCCAGGCTGGTCTCAAACTCCCGACCTCAGATGATCTGCCCACCCCCGCCTCCCTAAATGCTGGGATTATACATGTCAGCCACCAGGTCCAGCCACTTTATTTCATTGCTGTTTCTGAGGTCCATTGCTCCATTCAGTAGAAAAGGGGTGGCTTGGAGAGGATTTGGCATCCTCCCGTGATCTCTGTCTCCACTTCCCCCAAAGTGCACAACCTAACTTTAAAAGTGTAGCAACTGACATCAAAAGAAGTTCCCAGGCCGGTGCAGTGGCTCACGCCTATAATCCCAACAGTCTGAGAGGCCGAGGATGGTGATCACCTGAGGTCAGGAGTTCTAGATAAGCCTGGCCAACATGGTGAAACTCTGTAAAAATACAAAAATTAGCTGAGCACGGTGGCATGTGCCTGTAGTCCCAGCTACTCGGGAGGCTGAGGCAGGAGAATTGCTTAGAAACCAGGGGGCAGAGGTTGCAGTGAGTTGAAATTGTGCCTCTGCACTCCAGCCTGGGTGACAAGAGCAAGATTCTGTCTCAAAAAAAAAAAAAAAAGAAAGAAAAAAAAAAAAGAAAACGAAAATAAGCCAGCTGAGTTATATGAACGGGAGATACTAATCATTTTAAAAGGTTGGACATCGATGTTATAATCTGGGGATAAATAGAACCACCTAAATAATTTGTCATTTTCTCTCTGCAGGACCACTATGGGGAACCGATCCCCATATCCAGAATTTTATTCATAGTCTTTTATCAGATGCACTAATTTCCTTAGGATCCAAGGATTGATGAAGGTTTCTCATGGCCCATAAAGTCCAAATTGCAAATCTTGGTATTTGAATATTAATACTAACTGTAGGCAAAAAACAACAACAACAACAACAAAAAACCTGTAGCAATTTCAGTTAAAAAATGCAGGGAGTGCAGAACTTTCAAATGTTTAACTAAATGGCAAGACTTTGCACAGAAAGTAGAGCAAGGGTTTTTGGCCAGGTGTTAGGAATAGCATGACACTGAGCAACTTCTTGGTGCCCTCATTTTAATACTTCTCAAGGAGACTGAAATACAATGTGATCCTTTTTTTTTTTCTTTTGAGACAAGAGTCTCGCTCTGTCGCCCAGGCTGGAGTGCAGTGGTGCAATCTTGGCTTACAGCAGCCTCTGCCTCCTAGGTTCAAGTGATTCTCATGCCTCAGCCTCCTGAGTAGCTGAGATTACAGGTGCCTGCTACCACGCTAATTTTTGTATTTTTAATTGAGAAGAGGTTTTGCCATGTTGCCCAGGCTGGTTTAAAACTCCCGATCTCAGGTGATCCATCCAACACGGCTTCCCAAAGTGCTGGGATTACAGGCATGAGCCACCATGCCCGGCCACAACGTAATCTTTATTAAACACTTGGATTGACTTAAACACATTCATGGCATTTAAAATATTGAATTTTAGGCCAAGTGCACGCCTGTAATCCCAACACTTTGGGAGGCTGAGGCAGGAGGATCACCTAAGGTTGCGAGTTCAAAACCAACCTAACCAACATGGAGAAACCCCATCTCTCTAAAAATACAAAATTAGCCAGGCATGGTGGTGGGCGCCTGTAATCTCAGCTACTTGGGAGGCAGAGGCAGGAGAATCGCTTGAATGTGCAAGGCAGAGGTTTCAGTGAGCTGAGATCTCGCTAATTACACTCCAGCCTGGTCAACAAGAGCAAAACTCTTGTCTCAAAAAAAAAAAAAAAAATATATATATATATATAGAATTTTAATTATTGCTATTCCTAAAAAAATTAATTAAAGCTCAATTACTCCCTTCAGAAGAAAAATGTGACAATTTCACCCATCAGATCTGGTTTCACCCATTAAATCTCCCTGATGAACAGGTTGGATTCCAGAAACCCAGTGCTAACAATCAAATATCAGCCTTATACTTGGCCCACAAGAGCATGATAGACCATAGTAGAGATTTCTGGTCCTTCTCTTGGCCCCTGGGGAGACTACTATCAGCTTATAGCCCTATCAGCTGGCTAGGAATGTGTGTGCAATACTTGTGAAGACTTGGAAACCTGTACAGAACTTACCCAGCTTATGATGATTCAACTTTTCAACTTTATGAGGGTATAAAAGTGATACATCTTCAGTAGAAACCATACACACACAACCATTGTTTTTCACTTTCAGTACAGTGCTCATTAGTCAACACTTTATTATAAAATAGGCTTTATGTTAGATGATAATACCAGCATCTTGTTCAAGACATTAAAACCAGCTTCTTCAACAGAGAACATTATTAGAATGAAACTAGATGCAGGAACAGGAAGGTAAAGACCTGTGCCATATTCAACAAGACTGAACTACAGGGCAAAGAATCACATAGTGTTGCAAAGTCTTAAACTGGCTAGAGGATAGGATTACAAAAACCACACAGCTATTGCTGGAAAATTATGTCATGCAGAGAAGAGGCTGACATGATTATGTCTGTGGGTTTGTCCCAAACAAATCAGATCTTGGAGTAAGTGAAACAAGTTTATCTAACCAGCTACTCAGAGAACCTAGTTTCTATGGAAAACAAATCGATTAAGCTAAACTCCCACATTTTAAATGTATAGTCATCTATAGAAGCCTGAAAGGACAGTGGGATTACAAATAATTTTATATTTTAGAGGCTTTCATAATTTGAAGAGTTAACCTTACAAATTTGTGTTACTAAAATGCAAAAGCAGGCCTGGCATGGTGGCTCATGCCTATAATCCCAGCACTTTGGGAGGCTGAGGCGGCCAGATCACAAGGTCAAAAGATCGAGACCATCTTGGCCAACATGGTGAAAACCCATCTCTACTAAAATACAAAAAATTAGCCGGGCATGGTGGTGCACACCTGTAGTCTCAGCTACTTGGGAGGCTGAGGCAGGGGAATTGCTTGAAGACCAGGGAGGCAGAGCTTGCAGTGAGCCGAGATCGCACCACTGCACTCGTCTGGTGACAGAGCAAGACTCCATCTCAAAAAAAAAAAAAAAAAAAGGCAAAAGCAGGTTGGCATAATGCCTCATGGATGTAATCTGAGCATTTTGGGGAGGCTGAGGTGGGAGGATCACTTGAGCCTAGGAGTTTGAGACCAACCAGCCTGGGGAATATAGGCAAAACCTGTTTCTACAAAAGATATAAAAATTGGCCAAGTGTGATGTCGTGCCCCAGTAGTTACAGCTACTTTGGAGGCTGAGGTGGGAGGACTGCCTTGAGCCTATGAAAATGGGACTGGAGCTGATGGCACTATTGCACTCCAGCCTGGGCAACAGAGTAGGACCATCTTATCCACTGCACAGACTCCTCTAACTTAAGGGAGACCTACACATCTGTTTTTGGTTTTTTTTCCAGTTTTGCTCTGCTGCCCAGGCTGGAATGCAGTGGTGCAGTTTCAGCTCACTGCAATCTCCACCTCCTGGGTTCCAGTGATTCTCCTGCTTCAGCCTCCCAAATAGCTGGGATTATAGGTACCTGCCCCCATGTCCAGCTAGTTTTTGTATTTCACCATGTTAGCCAGGCTGGTCTTGGAAATCCTGGCCTGAAGTGATCTGCTTGCCTTGGCTGGGATTACAGATACAAAGCACCATGCCCAATATCTTTTTTTGGAAACAGGGCTGAGATTCTCTTTCTTGCCCAGACTGGAGTGCAGGGTCATAATCATGACTCACTACAGCCTTTACCACCCAGGGTTCAAGCAATCCTCCCAACTCATCCTCCCAAGTAGCTGGGACCACAGGCACATGCCACCACACCCAGCTAATTCTTGGTAGAGATGAGGTTTTCCATGTCACCCAGGATGGTCTCAAAGTCGGGAGGTCAAGCGATCCACCCAGCCTCCCAAAGTGCTCGGATCACAGATGTGAGCCAGACACCCGACACCCACATGATCTTTGAAAGCATGCCCCACTTCAGCCTTTTGCATGCAAGCACATTCCTGCACTGCAGTGAATCTATAACTTACTATGGATACACACGTATTCACAAGCAGTGAAAGGCCGAGTACCTAAAAAGTTTACTCTCAGAATACACTTGACAACTGTGCAAACAATAATAGTCTACTCTTGACTGGATGGGGTGGCTCATGCCTATAATCCCAGCACTTTGGGAGGCTGAGGAGGGCACATCTCCTGAGGTCAAGCTCAAGACCACCCCGAACAACATGGAAAAACCCCATCCCTGCTAAAAACACAAATTTAGCTGGGAATGGAGGCGCCTGCCTGTAATCCCAGCTACTTGGGAGGCTGAAGCAGAATCATTTGAACCCAGGAGGCAGAGGTTGTGGTGAGCTGAGATTGCGTCATGGAACTCCAGTCTGGACAACAAGAGTGAAATTCTGCCTCAAAAAAAAAAAAAAAAAAAAAAAAAAAAAAAAAAAGTCTATTCTCCCAAATTTCCTTAGAGTTGTCATACATAAGCAAATCTGTATGGACTGAGGAGTAACATGGAAGAGGGGAAGGCTTATGGAAGATAAATCATGTTCTTGCCTCCTGTAAGTAGGTTTCAATTCAGTAGCTGTATAAATGACTCCATGCTAATTTTCCTTCCTATATGCATGCTCATCCAATGACTCATAAGCTTAGAGCAACAGGCTCAGCATGAAGGCCAAGAAACTCGTGTTTCTCCTAAATTCAGCAGCTGATTCTCATGCACCAAAGCTCTCACTGGGCCACTTTGGGAATGAAGACAAAGGAGTGTGATGGAGTCCATGTGAAGGTTGAGTAGATGAGGAAAAGGGTCACATCAGAGACCTTGAGTTAGACTCACGTGATAGAAAGCCAGCAGTACGTATACTCAGAAGCAATGTTAAACTTTATTTTTTGTTTTTCTGAGACAGTTGCACACTGTCACCCAGGCTGGAGCACAATGGTGTGATCATGGCTCACTGCAGCCTTGACTTCTTGTGCTAACTTGATCTTTGCACCTCAGCCTCCTGAGTAGCTGGGAGCACAGGTACATGCCACCACTTTTTTTTTCTTTTGTAGAAATGGGATTTCACATGTTGCCCAGGCTGGTCTCAAACTCCTGGGCTCAAATAATACTCCCACCTTGGCTTTCCAAAGTGCTGAACAACCACAGAGAAGCACTCTATATTTCTTCTATGATGTTAGCAAACACACAGAAGGACAATTTAAACACAGATTACTATACCCAGGAACATATGTCAGAATTACCTATGGAGGTTTTTAAAAAATCTTTTAAGTCTAGGCCTGACGCTTAGAGAAGGCTGCCAATGGGGTCAGGACCTGATTATTTCTAATAAGCTCTGAGGGCAGCTCTGAGGTTCCCTTCTGGTTGAATCACTGACTTTAGGTTGACCGGGGTACTTTGGTTTTTTTGGGCCGTTTTTTGGGGGTGTGGGAAGCTTTTCTTGCAGATTTACTAGGAGTGGTGAAGAACTTAGCCTCTGGCTTTTTAGGAGTTTGTCTCACATCTTTTTTCCCCAGCGAAGGATTTTTTTCCTTCACTGCCTCTTCTTTGATTTTTGGCTTCTTCCGTGGGCCTTTCTCTGGGGTCGCAGATTCTGCAGCTTTTGGGGTCTCAGATTCTGCAGCTTTTGGGGTCTCAGATGCTGGCAGGGCCTTTCTTTTCTTCCCACGAGGTGTGCTGGGAATAGGACTCTTTGTTGGAGACTTCTTCCCTGTGGCATGTTTTTGAATCTGGGAAGAAGAAAGTATAATATAGAAAAAGACCACAAAACCTGACACTAATTCTAGGAGTTACTGTTTTCATTAGTTAACACCCAAAAGGTATACACCTCAGCATGATGACAGAGATGAGCTGTATTCCACTATTAAAAATGAGAGAGGCTACAAACCACAGTGCTTCCAAAAATTAAAAAATTTTTAAAAATTGGCCGGGCGCGGTGGCTCACGCCTGTAATCCCAGCACTTTGGGAGGCCGAGGCGGGTGGATCACCAGGTCAAGAGATCGAGACCATCCTGGTCAACATGGTGAAACCCCATCTCTACTACTTAAAAATACAAAAAATCAGCTGGGCATGGTGGCGCATGCCTGTAATCCCAGCTACTCAGGAGGCTGAGGCAGGAGAATTGCCTGAACCCAGGAGGCGGAGGTTGCGGTGAGCCGAGATCGCGCCATTGCACTCCAGCCTGGGCAACAAGAGTGAAACTCTGTCTCAAAAAAAGGAGTACCAAAGAAAAAAAAAAATTTAAAAATTAAAAAAAAAAAATAAGAAAAAAAAAGAATGAGGGAGGCTGGGTGCGATGGTTCACACTTGTAATCCCAGCACTTTGGGAGGCCAAGGCAGGTGGATCACTTGAGGCCAAGAGTTCGAGACTAGCCTGGCCAACATAATAAAACCCTGTCTCTACTAAAAATACAAAAATTAGTCTACGGCCATACCACACCGAACACACCCAATCTTGTCTGATCTCGGAAGCTAAGCAGGGTCGGGCCTGGTTAGTACTTGGATAGGTGTGGTGGCTCATGCCCATAATCCCAGCACTTTCAAAGGCTGAGGCAGGTCGATCACTTGAGGCTACGTGTTCAAGACCAGCCTGGCCAACATGGTGAAACCCCATCTCTACTAAAAATAGAAAAATTAGCTGGGCATGGTGGCGCATGCCTGTAGTCCCAGCTACTCAGGAGGATGAGGCAGGAGAATTGCTTGGGCCTGAGAAGCGGAGGTTGCTGTGAGCTGAGACTGTGCCACTATACTCCAGCCTAGGCAACAGAGCAAGACTCTGTATCAAAAAAAAAAAAAGAATTATGAACACCCAGAGGTCTTCCTGGTTCAATGAGAGGAAAAACACCTTTCCCTATAACCTATGACTGATGGGAAGGACTTCTGGAGGCACCATGAGCACGGCAGAGGCACCTGAGAGCAAACTCGGACTCTTCCAAATGTAGCTGTACGTTCCTGGCACATAGTTTAGGGCAGGGGTTCCCAAATTTTCTGTGTAAAAGCCAAATGGGGGCCAGGCGCGGTGGCTTACCCTTGTAATCCCAGTACTCTGGGAGGCCAAATTACCTGAGGCCAGGAGTTCAAGACCAGACTGGCCAACATGGCAAAACCGTGTTTCTACCAAAAACACAAACATGAGCTGGGCATGGTGACGCGCACTAGTAATCTCAGCTACTTGGGAGGCTGAGGAAGAACTGCTTGAACCAGGGAGGTGAAGGTTGCAGTGAGGTGAGATCATGCCACACGCCATCCTGGGTGACAGAGTGAGACTCCATCTTAACAACAACAACAAACAACTGGTTGGGGCCAGGTGTGGTAGCTCACACTAGTAATCCCAGCATTTTGGGAGGCCAAGGTGAGAAGGTTGCTTGAGCCTGGGAGTTTAAGACCAGCCTGGGCAATATAGCAACATCCCAAAAAAAAAAAAAAAAAAAAAAAGGACAGTAAATCATGAGATGATAACTACCTTCATAGTTCTCTGGATTCATTCCACTATTTTTCGGCATTCACTGCTCAGCACAGTGCCTGCCTGACAGTAGCCACTGAACCAATCCATTATGAATATTAAATATTTAAAATAATACCGCTACATTCTCCTTAGCTGGAGTCTTTCCTATTGGTACCAGCTGTGGAATTTCATCTTCGGAGTCATTTGCCACTTGAACTTGGGCTTTTCCTTTGCCACGCCTTTTCTTCCCATGCCCTGGGGTCTGCTCCTTCTTCGATTCAGGTTTCTTCACTGTAGTGTCACCACTTTCAGGTGCCACGGCGTCTTTACTAAGGACTGATACAGGCTTGCTAGCCTGCTGTTTCTTCTTTCTGATTTTGTTCCTCTCCTTTTGTTTTTCATGATTTCTTTCTCTTCGTTTTTTCCTTGCCTCCTAGCAAAACACATAAAAAATTTTAGCAGGGGCCGGGCGCGGTGGCTCAAGCCTGTAATCCCAGCACTTTGGGAGGCCGAGGCGGGTGGATCACGAGGTCGAGAGATCGAGACCATCCTGGTCAACATGGTGAAACCCCGTCTCTACTAAAAATACAAAAAATTAGCTGGGCATGGTGGCACGTGCCTGTAATCCCAGCTACTCAGGAGGCTGAGGCAGGAGAATTGCCTGAACCCAGGAGGCGGAGGTTGCGGTGAGCCGAGATCGTGCCATTGCACTCCAGCCTGGGTAACAAGAGC